>NC_031773.1:39224661-39524661 GCF_001522545.3 Parus major | reverse complement strand
GAATTTAGTAGCAAAATTAGCCTGGATTGTAGAGACAGATATTGGACCAGACCACCTTCAGAGGTCACTTCCAATCTCAACCTTTCTCTGATTCAGAGCCAACCTTCTGTCTGAAATGAGTTGAAAGATTCATCTTCCTACAGGAAAAACCTTCAGGTTTATGAAGTCACACAATGCCTAGCAGCATTATGTTCTTAATTTGTATTTGATGAAGATAATTGGTGAGGAGACTAAGCAGAAGTCTCCACGGCACCCTCTGTTGACTGCAAGAGACTGATGCTTCTGCTGGAATGCAACCGAGATGTGTTTTCTCAACATATGCATGGTTGGACCCAAAACAGAAAATCTGCAGGCTGCAAATCCTTATAATGCACACCAGAAATTCATATTTGTTCCTGCTCTTTCTGCCATAAAGTTGTAAATTTCTCAGCTTGATTTCATTGTTCTTCAACATTCAACCTATATTTTTTTCCAGCAACAGGGAGTCTGTTTTTCTCTGTGATTCTTAAATAAGCACTAGTGATCTGTGCTCTACAATCCACAAGAAAAACTATTTATTTAAAAGTATGGAAAAGCTTGTTTAATATTTGCCTATTGTCACAAGAGAAGTGCCTGTGGTGGTGGTGGTACATGAAAAAAAATAAAGGAAAAAGAATATTTGTTTTCTTTTCTTACATTAGCTACAATGAAATAAAGGAATTGTTGGGGAAATCAATTTATAACATTACAATAAAACAATTTTAAATACCTTTTCTGCCTGAGTTGTGGGAAAGATTGATGAATTTATAGCAAATCAGGTGCTGTATATTTATTTTCCATAAGTGAAGCACTTACTAATGGACATCTAGTTCAAAATATTTGAATGCAGTGATGTTAGTAGTCATTGTTTTTAAAACAGATTTTCATTGTCTCAGGCATTCTCACTGGAAATGTTATATATATGATAAAGTTGTGGTTTTACTGAAGGAGAGGATTTAATAACGTGAAAACTATGAAGAATTACCACCACATCAGCAAGAACATGTATTTTTATTAAGTGTTCTGTGATAATTGCCTGGATACCTACTCATATACAGAAAAGTAGCCAACTTTTTCTCTGATGATCAAGCTACCTTGTTTTTATCGTGTAGCCAAGCTATGCATGCAACCACTCAGCTCAAACAGCCAATGCAAAGTGCACTCACACCTTCATTTAGCTCCTTGCTGCTGTTCTTGAAGTACAGAACACCAAAACACAGCCTTCTCGTGCAGGTGACCAGACTCAATCACACCTTTGTGTCTCTGTTTACCTGCAGTCTGTTAGTCTGTGGCTGTAGGTGAGCACGTCGCATTCGTGTTTGTGAATGAGTACACGTCTTGTATTTCTACACAGAAATTTCAGACATGCTTGATCTAAGATTATGGGGCCAGCATTTGCATTTCAATCTTCTGTTGTTAAGAATCTATTAATTAGTGATGGAAATATTTGTCAGGCTGAAGCTTAGTTGTGTTATCTGTCTAGCAGATATTTTTTTGGCAAAAATATAAACAGAAATGCAGTGAATTAATCTTTTTAACAATCTTAAAGTATGGAATAGATATTTTAATTTGTTAGAATTTTATAGATCTTATTATCATATAGTTAAGAAATGTGAGATTTTTGAAAAACATTAATTTTAGGACAATCATTTTAAATGCTTACCAAAGACTTATATTATTCCATTATCTTATACTAATGAAACATTCATCATTTAGGAAAATATGTAGATGGAATCCTACTAAAAATACAAGATAAGCTGGCAGATACAAATTTAGTCTAGAAATCTCAAAGCTTCAGCACTGTTCCTTGTATCACTTGTTGTGATGCTATAGGTAAGTCAGAAAAACCTCCAAGGAGAGTTGACGCCCTTGAATGAGATCTGTGAGTGAATGCATATCTATGTTTTTGTGAAAACCTAAGACTGTGTCCACCTAAACACACAGTCATGCAGCAGTTGCTAATGCAATTTGGGTTATTGCCCTGCTACCTTTTAGAACAAAGCCAGGCAGACTTACAAGTGGCACCACAGATGAAATGTTGTGTCCATGTTCTGAGCCACTGGAACACAAGCCAGCTCTGGCCCAGGCACCAAACCCAGTAACATGCAACCTCCTCAGAGGTAAAGCATGTTAAACTGAGTAGATGACACATCATAGTTCATAGCTAATCACATTCATAGAATCACTAAGACCTCCAAGATCATCAGGTCCAGCATTTGATCAAACTCTGCCATGATATATTAGAGCATAGCACTAATTGTCATTTCCAGTCAATTCTTGAGCACTTCTAGGGATGGTGACTCCACCATCCTGGTGTTTAACCACCATTTCAGTGAAAAAATTCCTCCTTATGTCTGACCTGAACCTCCCTCGGCTCAGCTTGAGGTTATACCTCTTGAACTGTCACTTGTTCCCTGGGAGAAGAGACCAAGGCCCATCTTGCTACAATCTCATTTCATGCAGTTGAAGAGAGTGATAAGGGAGACCTTATCACCCTTATGCACCTCCTTTTCTCCAGGCAAAGAAGCCCAGCTCCCTCAGCTGCTTCTCGTAGTATGTGTGCTCCGTGCCCTTCCCCAGCTCCATTGTCCTTGTCTGGACTCGCTCCAGCCCCTCCGTGTCCTTCTCATAGTGAAGGGCCCAGAACTGGACACAGCACTCGAGGTGTGGCCTCACCACTGCCAAGCACAGGGGGACAATCCCTGCCCTGGTCCAGGCCAGGATGATATTTGCCTTCTTGGCCACCTGGGCAAACGCTGGCTCATGTTCAGCTGCTGTCAACCAGTGCCCACAGGCCCTTCTCTGCTGGGACAACTTCCAGCCACTCTTCCCTGAGGAACGCTTCACCCAGCCAATACAGAGCATGACCAAAGCAAGCTCACATAGAATATATTCTTAAGGTTGGCAGAGACCCTGCTACCTAATGAGGCTGAGGAGCACCATAACACCAGAAGTGGAAGGGAACCATGCAAGAATTTTTTCTTTGTATGGTGCTTTTTTTTTAATTAATTATGTGCTAAAGGCAATGTAAAGCCAGAGACAAGAAAAAAAATGGATCCAGAATAAAAATGTTCAATGTGCTAAAGCAAGCAAGGAGACAAAAGTAGAGAGTGAGATAGAACAGTAAACCAAAGGACTGAAGAATAGAGACAGAAGATTATGACCTTATTACACAGTATAACTTATTATTTACTAACAGGGAACTGAAATAATAAAAATAAATAAAAAAAATCAAACACAATGGTCTGAGAAAGCTGTCCTGTCCCTCTGCCTCTCTCCCCCAGCAATATACATGCAGTTGTGATTCTTCATGGCTATATTACGATTTCATGCTAGTAGGAGACTGGTTCTATTTAATGGTCTGTTGAGGTCCATAAAGAAATGGTGCATGTTTAACACATCAGAAGGAAGCTAGAGATCAGATAGTTTCTACCTCATCCTAGAAAACATACAAAACCAGAGCTGTTTAGACGGCTGCTAAATGTAGAACCAAAGTATTGCTTGGTCTTTACCATACCTGAGGGTAGCTGTCAGTCCTTGGAAGAACAGATATATCATAGGTGGCAGCAAAGTGGCTCTTAGCTTGCTGGATCTGACCATAGCGTTCTCTTTTTCTCCATTTTGCTCTTCGATTCTGAAACCAAACCTACAGTATACAAGGAAAGGGTCATCAGGGTAAAAAAAATTATATCCTGTGCAAAGGGTTTTAGGTAAATATGAGGTTTTGGACGGTGGCTTTGAAAATTTCTGTTTATCTACAAAAGGGAAGTTTTCCACCTGAAAATCATTTTTTACTCTTTCAATCTTGCATATGTCACACCTTCTTAACTTTTGCTAGCTATTTTAAATGTACATATTGTTTAATTTATATTATCTCAAAAAACCAACAAAACCCCAAACAAACAAACAAAAAAAACAACCTGAGAAAGATCAGCCTGTAGCAAGTAAAGGAGCATTCTCTTAAATCCCCATGCCTACTGATTTGCTATGACTACCCATTATCTGCCTCCTAAATGTGTCCATAATCTTTATCAAGTGCAGGAAAAAAAAAGGCAGGAAAAAATTGGCACAAGGACAGTAGTCTCCTCAGCAGGAAAAGTTCCTATAAGGAAGTTTAAAAGGACAAGAAGATAATAAAAAGTCACCATGTCACAGACAGTTTTTGAATTATTGTAAACTTTTGTTCACATTGGTGTTAGGTGATATCTGTTTCTTATAATGGAAGACAAAAGAATTGCACTTTAGACTATGGAATAATTTGGATTTAATGCTTGAATTTCTTTATACTCCCTGGTTTGTTCTGTAATATTTTGAGTGTAAACTATTATATCAAAAACCCATTATACATCCATTTCTTTCTGTTATTGATAACTGTCATTGTCCCATGGTCTTAATAATTTCTTTTTGTCTTTCAGATAGTTTACTTTGAACTGCTCAGGAATTATCCTGATGAATAAAGGGGATTGCAAAGAAAAGTAACACTGTATAAGAGTAATATCCAACCAGTCATTATTGTTCTGGTGTAAGCAAGCTCACTGAGACTTTTTCAAGAAGTCATAGTTTTAACTGAACTATTACTTTTTGTAAAGGAAACAATGGCATTAGTTAGTCATCCTGCTAAATTGATCACTAATTCATTTTGATGTATGGAGATATATATATACACATGACTGGGTTTTTTAATACATATTTCCTGTATTTTGAGGAAATATGTTTTAAATTTCTAATTCCATATTGTGGGATATTCAAAAAAACACTGTTTTATAATTCCGTTCTTGCTTAGATCTTTGGAGAGCTCAGTTGTGTTTTGATACTGCTTAAACAATCAGGGCATAATTTTGCTCATTTTCGTTCTCAAGGACTAGTGGCAGATGTATTATGTGCAATCTTTTAAAAGATTCAGCAATGAAAGCAAGGCTTATGTATATAACTCCTGAGAACATATTGTTAGGAACCTTGGTGGTAAATTTGTGTTATTTATGATGCCTGAGGTCCAGCAAAAAGAAAGAGGAAGGGAAGAAAAAAACCTCCTGTCTCCACAGGAGTCATCAAGGACACGATAAGGAAATTTAGTCCTGAAGTTCTTTCCTTGAAGAAAGACCTCGACAGTCTTCTTAAAATGGGTACCAATTACTGGACTGACATGCAGCAGGAAAGAGAACAACTTAGATAAATTAGGTTCAGGTTGGCTCTCTCCGCATGTGTGCAGGACAAATATTAAATTGGATGTTGATGAAATGGTGGTGAAGAGAACTGTGGGTAAGGTATCCAGCTGATCACTCTGCTACACTAAATCAAACAATTTGCTTGAATTTATAGAAGTAAATGAGAAAAAGCACATATTTTTTTCCTTTGACAATCCCTCAAAATGTTTCTGTTTACACCACTTTACTAGAAACTTACTCTTGGCAGAGATAAAGTAACCATTTGCCTCCACAAAGAAATGTAGAAATCTGCTGCTTGTTATCCTTGAATTGCCAGATGCTTGCCTTTAATGACGTAAGGCCTTGCAAATTGCTTAATCTTGTGATGGAATACTCTTGTTACTCTGGATAGAAATGATCAACATGTCCTTTCATATTTAGCATATGAGAAATGCAGCGATCAGTTATCTTTTAAGAATGGTAAGAACATGTTTAAATAAAATACAAATAGATACTCTGTGAAAGTCTGATATAGACATAAATTTTTCATTTTCTGTCTTATTTTTAATACTCTTACCATATGAAGCCTCTAAATCTTAGGAAAAAAATGTGATAAAAAGTCAGGTGACACACTTTAGTTCAATTTTCCCCTCCCTGTTCTCACTATTAATTTTCTCTTGAAGTAGTTCTCCGTATTCCAGAATTATGTGTTTGTTAGAACAGTGTTTTAACATTATGCTGCCTTCTTTCTTTTAAGTCAAGACTAAATCCCAATGAATGCAAGTCATACTTGGAAAGCTGTACCAAATTCAGGAGAGGGATTGTGCAGAGCCTAAAGAGTTAAAAGCCACAGAAACAAATTCCATTGGCATTGCTGCTATCACATCGTCGTAACCGGACACACAGTTTTGGACCCTGTTTTCTGATGGCAACAGCAAATGTGGTGCCTGCTTGAAGAGACATGAAGAGAACACTTCTTTACAAAATTAATTAGCTGACTTTCTTTCTGAAAGTGTTTCTGATTTAATTTCAGTTTGTATGCATGTGCACTGACGTCTATTTCTCTATCTGCATGTGTGAGTATGTATTTAATTACAAGTTGTGAAGTTGTTATCATATTCAAGTCACTAAATTTTAAAAATTAATCCCAGTCTATAAGAATCAACAGGACTGTTATTCTTTAAATTGAAATAATGATTATTACCAGAACAGGGAAGATATCTAAAATTAAGATGAACTTGCAAAATGTGGCTCACATCTTCTTCTAATAGAGGGCGTCTAAACAAGAGAAAGGCTGCATTTCCTGGATATTTAGCTTCTTTTCTCACCATTGTACATCAAAAGCCATAAATATTATTGGGATTACTATATGAGCACACACTGAATGGATCACATTTGTATGCAGTTACAATACTCAAATAATGTACTATGTGGTCACCAGCGTGTTTCGTTCCAAAAATTAGAGTAACATTATTCATCAGTTATGAAAGTTTAAAAACCAGAAACTGTACCTCCTAATTTTGTGATTTCTAAGATCATTCTCACAAAAAAAAGATAAAAGGATTATGTCCTTGTTTTATACAGGCAAAAGACAAACACACGCGCATATCTATGTAAATATAGGTATTTAGATATTTATACACATTTATGTATGTGCTGTTTCGCTGCACACTCTTTGGATAGAAGCAAGGAATTTGATTACTGTTTAGACTGCAATTTTCATGCCATAACACACATAGAATCCTCTGCATCTGAGTTCTGCATTGTCATCAGTCTGAACAACAAGTCTTTAGTGGAATCTTTACACATAACAATTTATGTTTTCACTGCCTGGAATTTTATAAGAAATCAAGACAGCTTTACTATTGATGTTGCTTTCCCATCCTTTAAACAAGTGATCAGAACTGCAACACAAGCTATTTAAAAAATAAGTTATTTTAGCACTACAGCAAAACAGCTCATGTCCATAAAGAAATGAGGCAAAATGAGCTGTTTACTTTAGCTTCAAGAGCTTTTGTACAATCCCCAAGAGTGTAATTTACTCATTCCTACAATGCACAATTTGCCATAGAAATGCTGAAATCTGGTTCCTACCTGGACTCTGGCCTCAGTGAGCTCTGTTCTCAGAGCTAGCTGTTCTCTTACATAGACATCAGGGTAGTGAGTTTTCTGGAACACTTTCTCCAGTTCCTCCAGCTGCAAACTGGTGAAAGTTGTTCTGTGCCTCCTCTTCTTACTGCTGGAGACATTGCTGTCACACTTATCACCAAGTTCATCCAGGTCCCCTTTCTCCTGCAGCCCTTTCACTGGAGACATCCTGAGATTGTTGCAATTGTCCATGGGCCTGCTCAGCTCTGTGTGAAGAGGCTGTCCTTCCACTTTAGTAATCCCGTAGTTCACTGTACACAAGGTGGGTTAACAGCTGGTTAATAAATGATCAAGGGGGAAGGAGAGGTGTTTAGATTCAGGAGCTCATATAAAACAGTTTCACAAGGAACAAGATTCCATCGTGGCAGTGTTATTTCTATATGAGATCATGGAAGAGGAATTTGTTATATTAACTACAGACAGAATAAAAGTACGAAATCACATTGAATTTTAACTGAGAAGTACATCTGAAAATCATCTGAAAACTTACAAAGTTGTAATAAGTTACATTTATATAATACTATATAATATTACAGAGTAGAGAAGTAAGTTACAGAGTAAGGAGACTGTACAAGAGACTTGGACATTTTCACTCTGCTGCTACTGCCGCTAAAGTAGTTAACAACCCATGAAATCAGCATCAGCTAGAGTTGTACAGATAAGGAACCTTAGCCCAAAACAGATTTTCATAGAAGAGGCACAAAGCTATTGACAAATGTTCCTTTAAACTTGGAAGCAAATATAAAAACCTCTATTTCTATGAAAATACAAACTAACAGTGAAGCAAACTTAATAGCTGTAAACTGACCAATTAAAAAGCAAATGAAACCAAAAATTAAATCCACTCTTAAAATTCAATAAATTCCATATACCTTCTTTTGGGTTTGTGAAGTGGAATTGTTTCCAATGAGGTTTGTTACAGTTATAAAATACAGGGCATTTTTGTAAAATGTCAACATATTAAAAGAGATTGTTTCATGCACTTTGTAAAAGGATTGCAGGAACTATTTGTCTTTAGGTAAAACTTGAGTAGTAGAGATAAGAAATACTCCGCAGTAGCTCCTTAATAAGAAATTAAAACATTTTCTATTTTTAACTTATCACATACTACTGGAAAAGTAATGAGACAAGTTAAAGAATTTTAAAAAAACTCTTTTTCTTTTCTAAGAAAAAGGTGGGGAAAAGACTCAAACTCTAGAGAAATTAAAACTTAAAAAGATTCTGTGTAACATAATAAGCTGGCTTTGAGATTTTCTAACTTTCTTGGTAATTTCTTTTTTTTCAATTTGAGATGATTGTATTGAAACACAATTTTTAGATACTTACCATCAACGCATACATAGATAGGAAATGCCCCAAAGCCCTCGAGGCACACAATAAATTAGCTAATTAAGAAAAGCTCCAATGTATAAATCAATTTTCTGTAGGCTTTTCTGTTCTAAATCACACTTGAAGAAATCTATCAGTATTTCTTACAAATTTTTTCATACAAATAAAAGAACTTTCTCAAAAAAATATATAATTCAATGACTATATGAAGTCAAAAAACATATGATATTGCTAGTCTTCTTAACGCAGCTATCTTAACCATGCTTTCCAATTTTTCTAAGAAATAATTTTTAAAATTTCTTTCTATAGCTATTTTCATCATGTTGGAATAATGAGGAATATCTTAAATGCTTTAAAAAGGAAATAGTCAACATTTTCCTTGCCTATGAGAGAGAAAATTTGAATACTTGATAAAATGTTTAACACTATTCTTCGGAAGAGCGACGTGGTTTTGGGAAGAATCACCTCTCCTCATCGTTTGGTAACACGGCAGAGAGCCCAGCTCCCGTCGCAGGACGATATTTGAGGGAAGCAAAGATGACGGAGCGATTCCGTCCCTGGGTCGGCACCGGAGCGCCGGCCGTGTCCGGGGTCCCGCCGACATCCGGCGATGCCTTTTCCCGGCGGTTCGCTGGGTGAAAACGCCGCGGCTCGCAGCGGGGCCGGGGGTGGCCGGGGAGCGGCCGGAGGGCGAGCAGGGGCCGCTCAGGGGGTGGCCAGGGTACCGGGTGTACCGGGGGTACCGGGGGTACCGAGGGTACCGGGGGCGGCCGTGCCCCGCAGCGCTCTCCGGGACCCGCCGGTCCCCTCGCGGGCTGTGCCCGAGCCGCGCTCTCGGCCAGCCGGGGGACCCGGGCCGGGGCCGGTGGGGAAGGCAGTAGCTGAAGGGCTGCACCGAAAGAAAAAGATCTCTTCAAAGCAGGCGTTTGCCTTTTCCCGGAATTCTTTTTATTAGACGTGGTAGCAGAATTATAACAGTAGTATTGTTACTGTTATTGTTATTTTACTACGACCTGACAGCTCCTCGCATGCCCACGGCTGCACAGCTGCCTTTGGTCTCTCCCTGCCCTCCCCCGTACATCCCCAGGAGGGAGAATAACCCTGGGATGACGACTCACCGCTGTTGTCCTGGCAGGGTGATGTCCTCTCCAGCCTCACATGATGCTCAGCTCTCTGCAGAGGGTTGAAGGCCTGTACGCATTTGCTGCCTGACGTTTTGCTATAAAAGGACTCATTGTCCAAAGTTTCCATAACGTGCTCCAAACTGCCTCCTGCTCCCATATAAAAGTCACTGTTCTTGCTCGGCTGGCTCTTCAGGGCAAACTTCTCGCTCAGAAAATCCATAATCATCTAAGGCTGTTTGAGAGCCTCTTCCCTAGACAGAGGCTGGACTGTGAGCAAGGGAGGGAGAGTGAGTGGATGGGAGGGAAGGAAGGAGGGAGGAAGAGGCGTTCAGTGCTCAGGGAGCTGTTTTGCCTCTGAGCCTTTGATTTGTCTTGTCTTGAAAGAGGAACCCGAAGTTGCTCTTATATCTTGAAGCTCAGCAGGACTTCTTGTGCAACCTCCCATTTCTAATGAATATGAAATTAAGCAAGCAGTCTAACTCCACCCCAGGTCCCCCAAGACCTAATCCCAACACAGGAGGGAGTTCCAGGCCCGTTTTCGACAGACAGATCTGTTTCAGACAGACACACACAAGCATTCGGGGAGGGTGAGGGGAGAAAGGGAGGGAGAGAGGGGAGGGAGGACAAATAAAAAGGACATTTCCCCTCTGCAACCTATTCTCATTTCTCCAGGGATCCTGGAAAGAGTAATCCCTTGCTTCCCTCCCTCTCCCCCCAGCTCCCTGAGAGGCTTAGAATGAGGTAATTTCAGGGGCACATACCCTCAAGTAAAGGATCTTCTTTAATCGATTTGACTGATATGTCGGTAGCTGCAGTCCTGTTCTCTGAAGCTGTAAAATTAAGAGCCGGTGTTCCTTCTTTATTAAACAGCTCAGAAGTTTTGTCCTGGAGTTAAACAGAGAAAGAAATATCATAGGCAGTTGTTTGTGTAGAGGGGATGGAAAACAGAGAAACTTAAAACTAGAACTCTCTCACATCAGAAACTGGCCTAAAAGAGAACTTATCTGCTGTGAAACAGATCTCAGCCGGTCTGCCTCTGTGTGTGTGTTTGGGATTGAGGGGGTGCGTGTGGCTGTGCAGAGTGGTTAAAACGGACCTTATTTTAAATCTCCTGAAACATTATCATTAAAAAACAATACTGTTTCTAAATGAAAGTATTTTTTTAAGTCTTCGGTAATAAAAAGAAAAATAAATAAGCCATGTATGCATGCATTCCTATGGATATTGGGAAAGCGGACGGTTTTCACCCGAAGTGTGAGCTTTGAAGTGTTGAATTCCTTGGTCCTTTCGCACACTGATGAGCTATAAAGCGCAGGCCAGAGAAATAGTGGACGATTTCGAAAAGGCACGAATTACAGAAAAGATCTTCCGTATTTCCTCGTGAAAAGAGTACTCGGTGAAGTAAAGCAAACCCGAGATTGCAATCACTTCAGATGAGATCTCAGCATCCCGGGCCCACGCTTGTCTTTTCTACTGAGGCTATTTTAGAACCCAGTTCGGTGGGCCCTTCCCCCGCTGGGGCGGGGAGGGGAGAAGAAGCGAGGCTTTAATGAGTGGTTGAAGTACCGGGGCAACACTGGCCAGCCGGGGCTGCGGAGCGGCTTAGAGACCCTTCCTGTGAACCCAGTCAAAGGTGAAGGGAAGGCCAGTTCGGGTCCAGCATATTTCCCGGCAGGCAGCTCCTCTTCCTTCTTCAGCTGGTCTCTAATTCGTTGTTTTCCCGGAGAAAGGGGTAGAGGGTTATTTTGTTTTTTTCTTTTTTCGGGTATCACTGTCGAGTAGCTGAGGGCACCATCCGCCGCACTCACAGTCTGCCCTTCCCTGGCATCTGTCCGGGCCGGGCTGTGCCGCACGGCTCCGTCCCGATTGCCGGCGTTACCTGCTGCCATCAAGCGAGCTGGGGCTGCGGGAGCCCCGCCGTGACAGAGCGCAGAGGTGGTGCTCGGGGACTTGCGGTGGGACGGGTTTTTTGGGGGATGCCGCTTTGGAGGGGAGGGAGAGGTGGAGGAGGTTTTTGTAATCCCCCGGGAGAAGAGGAATTGAAGGAGGACGAGCGGTGCCCGCGGTGAGCGGCCAGGTGCGGCCGGGCCAGCTCGCTGTCTGCCCCGGGAGAGAGGCTGCAGCCTGCCCCAGGGGCCGCTCCAAGGGCAGCTCCCATCCCCGGATTTCTCATGAAAAACGACACGTTTCCTCCTTGCACCTTCTGGAACAACTCCTGCTCCGGACCCGGGGAAATAGATCCTGTCCCTGCCCCCGCATCTCCGTGCGCTGGCACTTCGGCAGCGTGTTTATAACTGTGCCTTAAAAGCACTAAATGCCTTGGGGAAGGGGAAAAAAAAAAAAAAGAGGGGAGGGCAGGGGGGGAAGAGAGAGACAGAGAAAGGGAGAGAGAGGAAGAGGGGAAAAAATGGAGCTCTGGATGTCTTTTAAATGAAAGACACATGCAAAGTTTTTGCAGCCCGCAATCCACTTTTATCCCAATAAATGTCCCTCTTTAAAGACAACTATTAAACACCGGGAAAGCCGAGGACAAGGAGCATCTCCTATGACCGTAAACCCCCACAAGAGCTGCCAACAGCAGCAGGGCTCTTTCCAAGGAGGCTGGAAGGAGCGCGGTTCCCTCCGCGGGGCTCAGCGTGTCCCGCTGGCCGGAGGAGCCGCCTCGGCGAGGGCAGTCCTCGCTCCCCAGCGATCTGCCCGGCACCACGGCAGCCCCTCCACCCCTTCCCTCCCGGGAGGGTCGGGCCACTCCGGCGGCGGCTGACCCGCGGGGCCGTGGAAGCGCCGGCCTCGCCTGGGGACCGAGCTGGGGACGGGCTGTGGTGTCCTCTGTGCTCTTCACCCCTGCTCCTCTGAGAAAACACGAGCCTCCTGCAGCATCTTCCACCCAGCGGGGACTCCTGTCTCTGAATACCTCGTCTCTGCGAAGCTCTCCCCGCAGAGATTAGCGCCGGCATTTATATATATGAACATATATATTTGCAATATCAAAAGTATTAAACATAGAGCGCGATATAAATTCTAACCGGGTCCTAAAATCCGTCCTTCCTCAACAGGAAATAATAAATGAATAAATAAAAATCAGAGCGATTTCACATCACTGTTAGCTCCAGGGACCAAATTCTACTCTTATTTACCTCTGTGCAACCCAGAGGACTTCAAAGGGAAGGAGAGATGTAACCTAGGGGAGAATTGGCGCCACGTATGGCATCCGTTCTCCTTAAAAGCTTGAAAACAGAAAGCCGACTTTAGCGGGCTAAAACCATTTGAGAGGGCTTGGACACATCCCGGGGGACAAGGCGGCAAAAGGAAAAAAAATTCTGTGCTGAGGTGAGACAGCTTTGAAAAGCATCTTTCTTCAGGGACCTACTCCCTCCGCCAGGCAGCCCCGTTATTAAGAGCTGCGTGCAGATGTGCCGCTGTGTTTCCAGAGATGGAGTATCTCCCAGACCTTCTGTGAAAGGGTGTTACGTGTGATGGAGAGACGTTTCGTGACCAGAGGTGGTGTGAAGGAGCTCACCCCTGCAGTGCATAGGAGCTCCCTGGGGGAAGCCTGCCCGCGGGGACGAGCCGGGCGCGAACACCGCGGGACGCCCCCCGGTACCGCTGAGCTCTTCTGGGCTGCCTTCCCCCCGCCGTCCTGGCATCCCTCCCCGAGATCTGAAGCTACAGACCAAGCGTAGGAACGAGGATCCCGCCTAAATTTCAAACGTCTCGCTGCCGAAGTCAAAGAATTTGGGAAGAAAAATGTGCGTCTGCTGTTCGGACCTCCGTTGCTGGGTCCGCAGCCGCTGCTGCTCGTAATGGCAATTTCCAGCCGAAACACGGCTCCTGCATGTTGAAGGCATCTCCTCACACCCTTGCGTTTGTTTAAATAAAGTGAGAACGGCAGCAATATGGGCGATGATCTCTCTTTCAAATGTCCAGGAATCCCTATCGCCTCCCGTCCCTCCTCCCCATTTCTAATATGATTTTAACTATGGATGATAGCACAGAAAGATTATTAATTTTTAATCTTTTTACACCAACGCTTATCTTCCCTCCAGAAGAGTTAAAGCCCGAAATTTATTTAAGGATTGAAGGGGAGGAAATTCGCGCTACCTGGGACTCGGCTAAACGAATTTTGGGGTTCTATACAATTCCTTCCACATACGCACACTCCAGTTGTCTGGGAAGATGGAAGGCGAAGCTATGGAGATAAGGGCTGGGTGTTCCCGTGGGAGGGCTGGCCCCGCAGTGAGCGGGGCTGAGGGATGGCTATAGGGGAAGAAGGGAAGTGTATATGTTTTCTTGAATGGGATCAAGCACCCCAATAGACGCCGGGGTGGGGGGGCGGGTGGGAGGATGTGTAAAACACGAAGAGAGCTTTCGTGAAAAACAGGTGCTCAAATGGTTCACTACTTCCACAAGACTTCTGTTTTCTTTACTGAGGCTTTACCTAGGCGTCCTTCCATGTTCAGACACAGAGATTTTATTGCATAAGATGGGCGTAGGCTCCAGAGAGACCCTCTGAGAAATTAGCCTCTCGGTCTCTGCCACTCGGTCTGGGAACCGACCTGACGCGCAGAAGCAAAAAAATGTGAAAAATGGCTCTCTGCGACTCGTTCCATAACTCTCTTCCAGCGGAATGTGGCGAATTGCAACTTAAAATCCAAAACCTAGCTTGGCTGAGTAATAATTTTCCAGACGTCGTGTTTGTGAGAAGAATCATGTGAAATATTCTTATTGCCATCAAAAAAAAGTGCATTGCCTCTCAAAGAACACTGAAAGAAGTTGAGTTTTGGGACTGTTTGATTTATTTATTTATTTATTTATTTTTGTGTGTGTGTGTGTGTGTGTTTCATTTTGTATGTGAAGCATCACTATTTTAATCCCTGAAAATAAAGATTGTGTTTCAGATTTCCGCAGCCAGGCTGCAAAAGGTCCCAATCCAAGCCCCCTTTAACGAAGTTTCTTCCTAACAGGCAGGTTTTGTTCACCTGAGCAAACACAAATCTGTTCTGGTGTACGTGGATAGCTTTAAGATTTTCCGTTCGGAGAGGAAATGTTTAATTGACACTGTTTGGAGTGACTTTACCAGAAACCTGTAGGTTCAGAGATCATTGAAAGTGTAGGAGCAAATCAACTACACTTCTACTCGGTAACTTGATGTTAATTCTGCGTGGGCAGCGGACTGGTCTATTGAGCCCGACTCACCTCACACAGGGAAAGTGGTGTCACCTCTCATTAGGCTGGGCCCGAGCCGGGAGCCTTTCCCACTTTCCCAGCCACTCTCGAGGTTCAGACGTTTCCAGGTCTAGTCCACAAAACAGCCCCAAAGTAACGACAGCAACCATTTCACGGTTCCTGCAGTTTGGCGCTTTGACAGTGCCTCAGCTGCTCGGGAGATATCCTGTGTGGCACCTGCACAGATAAAATGAAGATTCCATGTGCCTCAAAGGCATATTCAGGGGACAGGCAAGGAATTTGGTGAATGGGAAAATTACCCCGTTAGGAAAGCAGGATTGCTGTCAGGACTGGATGAACTTCGACTATTTTCTTCTTGCAACAGGTAGTGACATCTCTTCAACTTTTTTTTAATTATTATTATTAATTTTTTTTTTTTAAAGCAGAATGGAATGAGATAATATTTAGTGTGTTGATTTAATCTTAGCCCCATAGGAAATCTCTGCAGAGATGCTCTAGAAAAGCATTAATCTCTTATCTTGATCTAGTTCAAATTATAATGAATCCTACTTACATATGTGTTATAAAAACAAATCCTACATGAAATTAATCTGTGCTTCATCGGACTGCTATTGTAGCCCTTTATCGAGTTTAGAAAGGATTTGAAAGCTGGGTCGTGGGACTCAAAGCCCCGTGCAGTCTGGCACCGCCAGAAAGAGGTTTGCTCCTAAAGATGCTTCTCAGGTCCGATACACATATTTATTCCCCTCCACTTCCCCCCGCAGCGTTCTATTGAGAGTAGGGTCTGGCTTCTCCTCGGGATGCCGGGTAAGGCGAGCACGGAGTTGCTGTGTGTGCAGCCCCGGAGGAGGCGGCTGTCCCTCCGCCCTTCCCGGGGGACAAAGCTTCTGGCGGCTTCGGCCGAGCCGGGCTCCAGCAGCCGGAGCGACACTTCAGAGCCAAATCCTTGCCCCCTCCCCCTCCGCCAAGCTTTCCAACAAATTATAGACATATTCGCAAGGCAAAAGACAAACACCGTTCCTCGTATCACAGAAAAAGACGCCTTAAAAGAAAAATCTAGACGTCGAAAAGCACGCTACTAGGTTTTTGCGGGTGAACATTTGCTTCTCCTCCCATCCTTACCCCTGGAATTTATTTCCAAGGAGCGGGCCGTCCCCCCAAAGGAGCTGATTGCGAGTTTTTGGTGAACAATTCTGTCTAAATTACCTTTTTTTTTTTTTTTTTTTTTTTTTTTTTACCATCGCGAACAGACTCTGGGCTGTAGGGCGCTGAGCATTAGCGTACCTATGCAAGGGAGCAAATTAAAAGCAAAGCCTTCCTTTGCAAGTCACACAGCCTTCCCTGATGGCAGCTTGATTGGTACTGGGACAATTCCGAAAATATAAGGGCTACATTACCGGAGCGACCCGAGGCTCTGAATGTATCGAGAGGCCTGGAGAGTGTGTGGGGGGCTGCCTTGTCATCTCAGATGAATTGATTTCTTCTAAGGCATGAAATATGGGTCGACATTGTGGTTTCTAAGCACGAAGGTAAAGGAAGGTGTGAGACAGAAGGGGCAGGGTCTAAGAAATAGATCCCTGTTCAAGTTGGAGGTACTAACAAATGGATGCATTGAGCTGCTTTGACAAGGACTGCCGGTTTTCAAGGCTACCTCGTTTGAAAGAACCCTTGCTTTTTTTGCATTTTTTTTTTCCCCTAATGCGATGTGTGCTAGATGCGATTAAAAATGTGTAATTCAGCGATGCTGAAAGCCACAGAGCAATTTTATTCCGGTCTTTCAGCACCGCCTCTGTACAGCCTCAGCCTTATTTTGTCATTTGCTGAGAGCTGCCTGTATCTTTTGAAACGCTAGTCTGCATTAAGGAGCATCTATCCCCTGCCCTTCTTACCAGAAACGGCTAGATGGATACAAAAAAGAACTTAGTGGTTAACCGATATGCTGCTAATATTTCATCCACCGACCTCCTTCTCCTCCTTCACCCCTCCACCCCCCCACGGCTTTAAAACTTCAACTCTTGGAAAAACAACATATTTTAAGCTTTCCACGCAAATATTGATATTGGCAAATAAAGCCAGCCCCCAGCCTTTGGTTCGAGACAGTCTTCTTTTTGTTTCTACCCCGGGCAATCCAAATTAATCCACTGTATTACAAATTGCCTCGAAATATTTGACTTTTCCTGACAAAACCCATACCCGGCATATGTCACCACCAGAGACATTTTTCCTAGCCCATCTGTGTGCTGGCTCTTTTTAGAATGTATCAGGCTGCGATGGGCAGCGAGGAGATGACATGACCCAGCAGGAAATTCTCTTATTTCTGTTTGCGTTTGTGCTGTGGCAAGACACAAAACGTTTCATGTTATCAAGTAACCAGGTAAAGCGGAACTGCGCAAGCTTGGATCTTTGCCTCGCCCCCTGTTCGCAGGGCAAGAGGTGCCCACCAGGTGAAAGCAGGTCCCCCACTTGGACCATTTACCAGCACAGCCAGAGCATCTCTCCCGAGCAGGGACAAGTCCTTCCCACATCTCCCTGGCCGAGGCTCTGAGCCTCACCCGGCACTTTACATGAAAAGCAACAGCTTTCCGAGCCATTACCTGAAATTAAATGCGAATGAAAACGGTACAAACGTGAAGGGGCCGTGTAAAAACGCAGCCATTTCCTGTTGGTTTTATTTGTTTGTTTCGTTTTTTGTTTGTTCGATGCTTTTAAAGAATTTATTTTCGGTGAAATGTGGCAGAGAAATCCATGGGGCTGTACCCCCATGCGCTGGAGAGCGGAGCTGTCGCTCGTGGACTGGAAGGCAGGATCTGTGCCGCTGTCCCGGCCACAGCCCCTCGGCGTCGCTCCGGAGCGGGCATAAGCTCCGGCCGCACCTCTCACAGAACCTGCGAATTATAAAGTAAACCGCGAGGCAGCAGAAAAAGCCACCAGAAACGGACACTTCTTGAGACTGCGAGGCCGATATTTTTACTTTCTTATCGCCTAGCCGTGCTTTTCTAATCCCGCAATAATCTTTCTTTTTTCATGTACGTTTACACCATCGTTTAAAAGAAAAACTGCTGGAGAACCTGTATTCAATCGCACAAATAGCAACGTATTAACAAACGAGCCAAGCTTACGGCTGACCTGTGTTCTTGCATAGAATAACCTCTCGAACCTCCCCTAGCCTGAAATGGTAAAAAAAACCCCACACTATTTGGACAGGAGAGCTCTCATCTCATGATCAGAATGTAGCAGGAATATACAACCCATTTTATTTGTGTACGTTCCTTTTTATTTCAGATCACAGCTCACAAGCACAGAAAATTGTGCCGATTTGAAATACAGGCATTTATCCTTTATTAGAATTTAACTAGTTATAGCACTCTCTCCTAAAAAGCTGTCTTCCATCTCGGGATATATGTGGAATATCTTGGCTGTGGCTCAACTACTTGGGTGTGCTTATTTGCATTCAGAATTGAAGTAGTGCTTCGCAAAAAAAAAAATTTTCTAACCTCTGGTTTCTTTGTAAAAGCGTAATTTAACAAATGAATACGTTAGAAATAAAGAAAACCTGACCCTTAGCTATTAACAAATATGTCTTTTATCATTTCTTAACTTTGTGAAATAGGCATTTGTTGTTCCCACATAAAATGCTGTTACCTGCTTTATTAAATAACTATCAATTGCATCTCACTCAGAAGTAATTTTATATCTTCCTAGATATTTGGCTTATTTAGTGTTTTACGGTGTGTGTGTGGGGGGGAGCACTATATAAGTAGCAATCAACCAACTAAGAAGAGGCTACTAATTCCAAAACAAATCTATTTAACCAGGGTCTTTGAATGAAGACCAGGGAAGAATAAATGCTAGTCCTTGTAGCTGGTTAGGTACTAACCTAATGTGTCATCAGCATCTGTCACCAAAATGACAGAGGAAGTGCTCATAAAGGACAATCCACTTGTCTAAATGACCTTTAGATAACCGTGTAGCTCATAGTGTCATTAATTTCAACTTCCAGTCTGTGTAAGGATGGTCAGTCTGGGGAAGTTAGGCAATACTTCCACTAAAAATCTCTTTGGAAATTCAGCCCCTGTTCTTTTGGCATCATGGAACTTCTCTCCAATAGCTATTTTATTGCTAACAAACCTTCAGCACAACTTGACAGCAGCAAGCACCAGAAAGTGTCTTCAGCATGCAGCCAAGGGCATGTGGTCAACATTTTTCTGTCCATCATCTACCTTGAAAACTAGGAGAGCAGTTCTCCACAAGACCCTGCTTTGTTTATGTATACTGTTACTTGCAGGCCATACCTATCTCCTTCCTTACACTTGGCATATTTTCCTGACTTTGTGTGAGAAGAGATTCCCATTCCTATTGAACCATACCTACATCCCTGTCCAGCTGACATCCCAATCTCATATCTGTATAAATACAGATATATGAAAGCATATGCAAAAGTATATATGAAACTTTATATACATGTATAGATAGACATTTCTCATGCAGACTAAAAACTTCAGCGACTGACAGAGTAATATTCAAACAGCTATTTCACAACTGCTATAATAGTTAATTTATTTTTCACTCATGACTGTAGAAAGAAATAAACAAAACACTAAAACCCCAAGTTGCTGGGGCTTGGTTTGTTTGGTTGTTTTTCTTCTCCAGCTAGTACAGCTAAGTACCAACTGCTTGGAACTCAGACGTAACATCAGGCAATTCAATCTTTTTTAATATAATTAAGAGTTCTATTCCTGCATTTTTGGGGCCATGTGGTAATAGCTACTTTTCATATGTGTTTTTCTGACAAAAGAAAAGCATACTAAGATTACACAGTATCCCAGAATATTAGTCTGGCTTCCATGAATGCTATTAGAAGGAATTTCAGTATGTATAAAGGAAAGATTGTACCTTCATAAACACACATTGCCATTATCATAAGAATCCAAAATTAAAATCAAAGAGATATTAATCCAATGTATTGCTCATTGTGCTTTTAACAATTGTAAGGGAAGACCAAGAGACAGTTTTGCAGCCATGTGTCTGAAACCAGATTTGGATGTCACCTGGGGCAAGTTTTTTAAAAATGTAAACACTATGTACAGTGGACATGCCTTTAATGAATGCATGTTCGAATAACAAGATTATCAATAATTAATGATTTATTTACTACATCAAAGTGTAACACCAACGCACCCTGCACCAAAGCAATGTCTATGCTACACATGGGCTATTTGCATATCTGCTAAAACACAAAATGCCTTTGAACAATTATCTTTCTGATCAGCATGGGTACTGTGTCAGAAGTAGGGAAATCTGCCCTTTATTCAGAGAGAAATATTTCATCTCAGACTTTTGTCATTCAGGTGTGGATGATCTGACATTAGCACCTCATTAACATGAATACTACTGCCTTTTGGGGAGGTTATTTTTCTCTTTTCTGTTGTTGCTGGTGTTTTTTTCCTGATGCCCCAGCTGAAACAACAAAGGGCTTAAAGAAGTACTGAGCACACCTTCAGGTAAGTTGCACAGGAAAAGACAGCCCAGGCATCTGTTCAGGAGAGCTGGTAGAAAGCTCCTCAGTTTTCTTTGGTGAGTAACACATTCAACGCTTCAACGCATAAGTGTACCCTGTTGTTTTCCTCTTTGTTTCAAATGAATGCTTTTCTACACCCCAGAGTCTCAAGCTTCATACATGCAAGGAAGATTTTTTTTAAAGGAGCTCATGCATACAAAGGAAGTCCCTCCTTCATGTTAAAGGATCATAATGGAATGGAAAAAAGGATCAAGGAGATGATGCTAGTGAGCCTGGAAGAAATGTGAAGCACTGCAAAGGCAGCAGCACATCCAGGATGCAGTTTCAGGGTTCTGTGATGTAAGTTTTGCTGGACTGTCACTGACTCACAGCCACTCCAAATCAGAACAGATTGACAGAAAACTTTACTTTTAAGAATATGTTCTTGTCCTAAATGGGAGTTACTGCATCAGGGGGTAGGTGTGGAGGGGACAAAGAAAAGTGGAAAAAAAAAAAAAAAGAAAAAGAAGAAAAAAGCCCAAAATAAACAAAATGAAAAAGAGAGAACAAAAATAAAATCCCCAAAAGACACAAAAACCTGATAAAACTTCTTTCAGAGTAGGGCTTGAAAAATTAATGTCATAAATACCCACCAAGTGTATCATTTGTGTTACCTCTGACCTTACCTACTCTAAGATGTGACCATGAACACCAAGGCATGTTGGTTGCTTCACCTTATCTCTGAGTGCAATAAAGGTCTTCTGCTAGCTTGAACAGAAGCTGCACCTTGCATGTTTTCTGCATTTGGTCAGACATACTTTGAACATTGCAATTCTGAGAAAAATTTGCTGGATACAAGAAGACCTCATCTTATTACACATTGCAATGTTATGTAATGAAAACAGCATACTTTATACATTAATTTATCTGGGGCATATTACTTAACTTATGCAGACTAAGCATATTATGAACCTAAAAGGCTTGTCAGTGAATATTGTCACTCCAATTTATAATTTAGTAAACTGTATATTAAATAGCTACCATTTATCTTTGCAAAATAAAAGACAAAAAAAAAAAAATGTTGCCAAACCATTTTATTCAAGCTGGGAGGTATTTCTCATTCAGAAATACCCTGAAAACAAAGAGATTAAGTCTAATAATTTTTATACAGCAGATATTTTTTTTGATATAGATGTAGATACAGACAGATATAGAAAGACCCATAAAATCTGAAAGAGCCTTATTTACAGTTTTGGTGATGTACAGTATATTATGGATACTCTAGACAAATAGAGGGAACAATCTGCAAGGAGTGTTAAGCCATGAACCTCTTGATTTTGCATTTTGATTTCCAGTTAATACCTGTAACAGTGGCTACACAAACTACCAGGTGCAATGTTGAAATAACAAAGTTTTCCATAAAAAATTTAGAACCTTGATGTTAAAAGCAAACCCACAAAAGCTCCACTATTTGCTGATGACAGTTAAAAGTCATTATATTGCAGATCCTGAAATCAAGCTGAGCACTAACTTCATACATTTGGAAACTAACTAGGCGAAATAAACATCTACTGACAATTTATACCCTGTTGCCAACCACAGCATTTCTATAGTCAGGTTAAGCAACCTGACCATAATTCCCCAGAAAGGCAAAGAAATATTTTCTGAAATAGGGTGCACTGACTTTTCATAAGCAAAGTGATAATAAAAACAGGACAGTTGTTCAAACAAGTAAAATTATTTACTGGAGGTTTTCCATGAGGTCAATCATCTTTTTACCTGAAAATGAATGCAAGTATTCACAAAAATGGAGATAAACGCTTTTAACTCATAGTTAGATATACGTTAGCATAAAAAACACTTTACAAAATAACAACACATGTTAATTTAAATAAATTTTAAAAACAGCCACAATGCAAGAATTTATGTTTTTACTGACTGAAGTTTCAAGCCCTATTACCCTTTCCACCTCTTTCTCCATCTACAGGAGGTTGCAGCTTACAAAGACAAGGAAATACCAAAGACAGCCTTTTCTTAGATCCAATTAGCAACTTATACCCTCAAATATTAAAAATATTAAAATAATGTTAGGCTTTGAAATCAAGGAACATTTTCTGTCCTCTATGCTCACGGATAAAGCATTGACTAGAAGTAATGCATTAGAAACCCATGAACAGTTGAAACAGTATTTCTTTTTCTCTAGGTTTCCTTGCACCACAAAACATTTACACACGAGTCTGAAAAAATTAAATTGGGTTAACAGTGACATATAGATCTAATTTTACATTATCCCAGAATGAAATGAGAACCTTTTATTATTTTTTTTTAAATCCTCCAGGAAACAGTATTTGCAAGTATAAAACCATAACAGGTTGCTTTATTATATTATGACAATAATTTATGATGTAAGATCTAGAGGACTACTTATATTCCTAATAAAAGTGCATGCTCCTCATTTGTATACTGGTTCAGTAAAATATTCTAAACAGACTTCTCTAAGAATGGCATTGCCAGCTGTTATAGCTCACAACACAGTTTGCAAGCATGTATTTTATTTTGTGAGAAAATGAGAATTCAGTGTTTCAATATGTGACATACATCACATGAATCCTTATTATATTTGGACTCATCCAGTTCTTATAAGCAAGCTTAGCTTAGCTAAACTTAGTCACTGCACAACAAACCTTGTAAAGTTAATCAGTTCTGCATTCTATACCACATGAACATATAAGCAATTGGAAACACAAACTATGATAACTTACTGACAGGTATAAAATACTTTGACCAAAAAATCCCACAAAACCCAAACCACTGTAACCATGTATAATGAAGTAAGTCAAAAGTAGTTAACTGAAACTGGTTTATTGGTAATAAATGAAATGTACAACAATCCAATTACAACAATACAACAATTGATATTCAGAGGTGTCCATATGTGTGTCTGTGTTTGATTAAATCAACTAGTTATCTCAAATATTCAGCTAGTATTTTTAAGCTTTTGCCTTTTTTTGCCTGCTCCCCATCCTCCACTTAGCTCCACTGGATGGTCTCGAAATGATATCCGTTCTCTATGAGATGGACCCAAACATGATTTTTCTGGAGTAGAAATATTCTTTTCTAAACAGCAAAACAGACATGAAATTAAAAACCAACCAACCAACCAGAACTCCCTAAATTTCACTGTATTATATTCTTTCCGAGGCAATATGATATTCTTTCCAAGGCAATACTATTTCTAGGTCTAATTGACAGCACACAATTTTTATAGTTACGTATGGCTCACCATTTAAAAGAAATACATTTTCACAAATTAGTACTTTAAAAAGCAATAAACTCCTTATCTAAAAGACAGTAAAATTAATAAACAAGATGATCATATTTTTAGAAGTGCCATTATCTCTCCATTCTGAACTTAAACACTTACAGAGATACTCAATGCTTTTGACACAGAAACTCATCCTTCAAGTGGATGAAGAACTAGTTCAGAAGACATAGCTAATTAACAAGTTTTTGTGGCTATATTAGACCAAATAAAAGAGATTTATTTTGTTCAAAGCTCAGGAATACTTAAACTTAGATGCTGGATGGTGCCACAGAAAAATTTAAGAACACATAGGAGTATGTGAAACAATCACTTTCATTGTCATGCATACAGAGGCTTGAGTAATTTAGTTTCTAAAAAATTCTTCAGACAATTATTTAAATAAAATAACCAGTAGGCATGACCAAAGGTATAGTATTTCTTTAACATAAATGAACACCTGATAATATTTTTCTTTGGCATCTATAAGAAAGAAAATATCTGTGGAAGACAATCAAAACTTTGCAAGAGAATGATATGATGTTCACAATGCAGCAGTTCATGTCTGTCAGTATATGTATGTATATAAAATCCTAGCTTATAAAATAATATTTTATGAACTTTTTTCCACTTACCAAAGGAAAATATTATTACATAGTTTCAGTATCTTAGATATTTAAAATTTTTAGTACTTCTCAGTAGAAAAATTAAATTTCTCAGAATACATAGTGACAAAAAAGTAGAACATCATTCTATGTACCAATATATAAAACACACCTACAAATTTCAAAGAGTAAGAGTTTCTTTGTTTTCTCATAGATGCTTCCCTGTAGCCTGCTAGATCTAAATGTCAGGAGGTTTTCCCAGATCATAGTTTCCTTTCTTATGAATCCTTAAATTATTGCAATTGTATTTATTGTATCTATTAAACAGTTGTCTCTTTTGGCAACCAAGAGGTTTCAAGTATTTTTAACATTATCTCCATTCATCTTCTTATGGCTCTACAGATGTAGTAATTTGTTCTTTTTTACTTAAAATGTATAATTTACTCTAGATATATCTCCTAAAGATTTAAAATTCTGATATTTTGCCTTTACAGCATTCCCAGTTTCCTTGCCTTTGGATTATTTTATTTAACACCTCAAATGGTAGCAGATCTCCTTAGTACAGAAAGACTTCTGTTAAAGAGCAAAGAAAATATTTAATTAAGCTGTAAACTTTCCATTAATTATTTTGCCTGGGAACCATAATGTATTCACTGAAATTGAAACCCTCAAATTAGTAAATTAAGTGATTAATTAGTGAAACTTCAAAATAAATCCAACATGGTAATACTGTTTTTTAAATTGGATGCCTTTAATTTCAAGAAATATTTTAGGAAATTGGAAACATTGTTAAACAACAAAAATAATTAAGACTGGAATTTTTTGTTAAAATAAAAACAAAAAGGAAATAGTTATTGCACATTTAAAGCAGAAAACAAAACTGGGGCTAATTTATGCTTTTTCTGTGCCCTCATCTTCAACATGGTATCCACAGCATAGGTAAAAAAGACGTATGAATTCTTTTTTCCTATATTTTGACAAAAAATTAATTACATTATTTGTAAAACAGAGTAAAAACAGAGACTACAAAGAGCCTATCAATAATGAATTTGAAAACTAGTCTAGTAGTGATTGAGTCAATCTAGGAAGACAGTCAGTCAACCTAATCCTAACTGCCTGATCTAGATTATTTGTGGGTGAACTACCTCACTTGTTTATGAACCTCTGTGTACTGCTAAATAGTATTTTCATGGTGGATTTCAGTAATCTGTACATGTAGGGTTTTTCCCTCTCCATTTGTAATTATATACAATGTATTGGAAGGAATATATTGCCCTTACATGAATACGAAATATGTATTGTTCTTCCATTACAAAATCCAAAAGACCTGCTATATGCAGGTTTAACAAATCTCTCCCAATGAGGCTCTCCCAACATCTGACAGTCATGGGTCTCTTTTTTTTTATCTGGTCTCAGACTTCATAGCATCTGCTTTAAACTTTATTATACAATTGTGACCTAGACAAACTGAATTGAAGCACAGACTAACTGTATTCTTTCTTTCCATCCTTTACACAGTTCTCAGCACTATTCAGCCAAAGAAAAGGAAAGCCATTGCAGAGAATGATCAACTGATTTGGAATGAAATATCTACAGAGGGGTTCGTTGTAAATCACTGTAAATCATTCCCTTCATACATCCCATCTTTCCATCTTTGAAATTGGCATAATTATGTTTGCACTTCTGATAAAGCACTTTTGATATCTACTAAATAGATAAGTAGATGGGTATTATTATCAGCTCTGGTCTTACTGAAGTGATGAAAGACAGAGCTGGCATGGAGAACCAACAGACTATTCCCTGAAGAAAAATTCTCAAGGACAGATAAATCACACCAGCACAGTGCAGTTTGCTTACTTCTATTCATGTCACAGCTATTTCTCAGATGTTACACTGGTGGCTATTGTAACTGCTAGTGGCTTTAATATTACTTATGATGTAAAAATTGTGTCCTAAAGCAAAGAAACCTCATTTATAAAGAAAGTATTAATCAAATATGAGAAAGGGTTTTGCTGTAATTCTTTCTCCTAGAGTTTAATGCAAGACCAAATAGAAAGATTAAGGAAAACATTAGAATAGGACCACAGATTCATGCAAGTTGGAAAGGACCTCTCAGATCACGGAGTCCAACCATTAACTCAGCACTGCCAAGTCCACCACTAAACCATGTCTCTAAGCATCACATCCACATGTTTTTTGAACATTTCCAGGGATGGTGATTCCAGCACTTCTCTGGTCAGCCTGCTCTAATGGTTGACCACATCTTCAGTGAAAAAAAAAAAATAATATCTAATCCAATAATGATAATCCAATAATGAATGGAATGCATTGCAAATATAGGATTTACTGATTGATCATACATATGCCCAAAAATGACTGTGCTTTCTTTTACTTCATGTCTTTTTACTACTCTAGTGAAAATCTAGGTATGAGTATTTCATGTATGCTCAAGTAAAAGCAGCTTTGCACTTAAGTGTAAAGTAAGCATCTAGGTAGAATCTTGTAAGAAGTAAAAAGAGTTACATATAAACCAAAAAAAATCCACGACTTGGTTGTTAATATCTGTGTTTACAACAGATTTTCTGATTCTGATTTTCAAACAGGCAATTTTCTTCAGAAATACTCATTAAAGATACCTCAATTAGGAAATGGTTAGAATTTTGTCAAGACCAAGGGAATGAGAGAAGACAAGAGAGTCTGGTAAGGGATGACCATGGCCCTTTGAATTAATAGACTGAACCTATAAATGTTCCTTAAAAACATAGTCTTGTTAAAAAAACAAAACAAAACACAACAAAAAACAAAACAAAAAAACACCCAACACACACACAGAAAACCCAACCAGCAAACCCAATTTCCTGAAAATCCCCAAAACATATCAAAATGAATCCTTATTATATTTTTTCTTATATTTATTGATTTGGGTTTTTCTTTGAGGGACCTTACATACTTCTCTTATAGCATTACTAATGATGTGAACAGTTTTTATGGCATGCTTGCATTTGCAATCTCCCTAAACTGCAATGTGTCCTGCAAATGAATGGTTCACATACTAGCATATGAGTGAATCATATTACTACTATAATAATTTCTTAATTGGTAAAATAAAGGTGACATTTATAGGCATATTTTGCTATAAAGAGGCAAATATTTCATTAATATGCATACATACACACATAGGTATGTACGTGTGAATTTATGATTTATGAATAATTGTAAGCATAATCAATAGTTTTATTTCATGTTATGTTCCTTAAGTGTATTTTTAGTGGGTCTTGCCCAAAGGCAGCAAGAGAAAGAGTCACACAATTTCAAGATACTATCTTGAGTATCTTTACTAAATAGAATTAGATATATATTAAATGTAAACTAACATGTTTACTAAATACAAATTAGAACAATTATATTTGGTTTACTATATACAGTACTGATATTTTTGACAACTATTATTATTACCATTACTTGTACTAGAATTAAATAGAACCTGGCAAGTATATTAAGTATAACTTAACGTGGTACATGGTTATTCTAATACCCACTGATGTGGGAACTAATCTCAGCCAAGAAAAGCAATTTAACTTCTCCTATACTAAAGCAGGCTTTGGAAGACAGGCTTTAACACTTTTTTACTGTACATTCATTTACTTCTAACAATTTAATATATGAAGCTCCAGCACGGTCTGGGAGACTTTCAGATCCCTGTATATATCAAAAAACTATTTTGAGTATGTGTTGAAAGCTTGTCTTGGCATAATGTCACATGCTTCTATTTCCAAGCAGTCACTTTTTGGTTGTTTAATCTGTATTCTGCTATCGATTTGTTCTGGTCTTTTTTTGGTTAAAGCCTGGGTCTTTTAACAAATGTCAAGGTTTACATATCCACTGTTTTGATAAGTAATGCAATATGTAATATGCTTTGAATGAAATTCTTGGTGTCCAAGAAGAAAAGCTTTGTTAAAAAGGTTATGATAGAATTTTATGATGCATAGTAGACGTCATAGGACATTTATCGATCCACCTAACATTGTGTGTCTGGAGATATAATTTATTCCAAAGTCCTTAACATATTGTATTACTTAAAAGCAAATATGGCATAAGAAGGCATGGAGAAAAAAGCCTCAAGATTTTAATGAAAGTGACCAGAACGAATCCTTAGCAGCAAAGCATTTACATCAATTTAAGCTCTGGAAAGACGGTAGGTTCAGCAGGTCTGTGAAAAAGGTAAATGTTACAATATCAGAAAAGTTAACTTTTTAATAATGTTATTTACGGCTATCTTAAAGTTGGATTTTTTTTTTTTTAGTTGCACTGTTTGCATAAAAATATGTATTGTGATGCAATTTTACATTATATTTTTTAAATTTCAAAATTATATTTAAATAGCATTGAAAAGTCTGGGGAACAATTTATATTAAATAAAACACGATATGTAAAAATATATCTCCTTTTTGTATGGAGATCTGCAGAAAAAATATAATCATGATTAATTCTTTTTAGGTAAATGGTGAATTTTGTTTGTAAATCTGCATGATTTCATGCTGCTAGGACTAGAGATTAGTTTTAAAATTTTATAGAAACAATTAATTTAAATTTCTTTGTTTACCAAACAATGATGCTCTTCTAACTAGATCATGCTGACAATTACATACTTGAATAATCTGAACTCTAAAATGTGACTCAGTCACATGGAGTTGAAAGAGATAACCATTTACAAGAATATATTAAAAACATTTATTAATTAACATTCCACACAGTTAAAATAAACATAATAAACATAGTGTTCCAAATACATTCCTGTAAAATACAGTTCTTTTCTAATTAAAAGGAAGACTTTCAGCACCACTGCTTATTAAAGCTCAATATCTATTTTTTGTACCAGCTCATCTATTTCCCCAGTTTTGATCATTTAGGATGAAATTGAGCATCTGCTTGAAATTTTCCGCAAGGTTGGTTACTTCTAAGAAAATATGTAAAATATTTATGTTGTCCTTTGCAAAGGAGATCTGAAACCTACCAAATAAAAGAGCCTTCCTTTTAGGATATGTCCAAATTTGGATCAAGTATATACAAATTGAAGTTTTCCCATGATCAGAGAAGGAATTCTTGATCTTTTGGACTACATTCACTAAAATAACAGTCAGCATGGAAACATTCTTTACCATGATATTACACGGAGCTAAGCAAGGCTATTCCTACAGATAATGTTGAAGATCGTGCTAAGTCAGGGAACTTAAAAGCCTGCTCATTTCATGCTGTCTGTGGCAGATGGAGAATAGCTGCAGGAACCATGAAGAGGGTAAGAATCCAAACTCCTACAGGAAGAAGACTGAGAGAAGAGGCAAAGGGCTGCAACTAAAATCCAAGAAAGAAATGAGACTGACTCAGAATCAAGGTGAGAGAAACTAAAGCTGACTTGGTAAACAGTACCCTGGCACAGCTGGCACAAGAGACTAGAATGACTTGACAAAGAGACTGACACAGAGCAGGGATTAAAACATGGGGAAGAAGAAAATTGTGAATTGGCACAGGAGAGCTGTGTAAGAATAAAGAAGATGGTTCCTAACTCTTGGAATTAACATAACTAAAAGAAGTGAAAATACAGGTAATAATAAGAAAGAACACAAAGGAAAAGTCCATTAAGAGACTGGGCTCAAGATCTGCCTAAACAGTACACTAAACCAGGCCATATTTGGAGGAGGTCTAAACTAGATAATGAATCTGAGGAATACTGTCAAGAATAATCTGGCTTCAAAAGGAAACACAGAGTGAGAGGAAAAAAAGTAATCAGACTGGGATCTGTAGAAACAAACAGAAGACTTGATGGCATGTGTGGGAAGGAAGAGTGGATGGGAGAGGAAGCTTATGCTGCAATAAGCTGGAGGACAGAAACAAGAATCAGTCATAGTAAAAGAAGGAATTACGGAACACAGATGTGGAAAAAACAGCAATGAAAAAGAGACAAATTAGAAGGAAAAGAAACAAGGACAGAAAGAGTGCCTTGGGAAAGAAGATCTTATAGACACATCTTTACCATCCAGTGCAACAATCTGAAGTAGCCCAACATAAATTACTGGATCTTTCAGTGCACTGACTTGAGAAATATTTTTTAATCTACTTAACAAACATCCCACAGCAAAGGAAAAATAAAACTGTTATTATTTACTCAAATCATAAGACATAAGAAATCCTTATCACTGGTCTAATGGGCCCATGGTTCTAAGTGGAAAAGTGAACTATAAACCAGTGTCTCAAAATTGAATTTGTTTGTTAAGCTGATTTCTCTTAAAAAAACCCCCACACTGAAGAACTCCCAAACCTTAGCAGAAGAGTATGAGGCTGTAAAAAACCACTTAAAATTTAGAATGTGTCTCTGTGTATCTGTTCTTGAATTATTTTCATAACTGGAAACACAGATGATGAAAATACATGAGACCATGTATCATTTTTTCTCCCTAGCCTTTTAAATTCAATGAAAGCAAATTCTACATGCCTTTTAAAATTTGCATTTAGGTAATTTTTTAATATGCAACCTCAAAGTGAATTAAGCAGTATTCTGTAAGATGTCATTCTGTAGTGTGTTCAAAAAGATTAGGTATATATTGTTTGATAGTTAACCAATACATAGAAAAATATGTATGCAGGAAAGAAATATGCACAAGAAACCCCTTGGTAAAATATGCGCAAATTCATAGAGAGCTTAAAAATGAGATACTGATTACACAGAGAGTTTTTACAAATCCTGAATGATAGACAACAAAACTAGAATATATAGACAATAGTGATGCTAGGAAGAAAGGAACAGGAAAGAAGGAATTTTGTAAAGTGAATCTGTACCATACATTGCTTATGACAAAGCTGAAGGGTTTCTAACAATACTCATTATGAAAGGGAGGCAAAAAAACCAAAACAAGGTGGGGGTTTCTGTCAAGAGCAAAAAGAATTGAGTAAGATTTGAAAAGAAAGTGAAATAAAAGTTACTGGTTTTTTTTCTGAGATGGAAGACTTTACACTGTAAGAAAGGCATAATTAAACTTCATTAATTCATTTTCACTGACTAGCAGAATGTAAAGTTTTGTTTACTGGAGAGCAAAAACTGACAAATGTTTTTTACCGGAGATATACATGGGCCTACTTTTTGAACTAAGGGTAACAAAGGAATGAGGAGGTTCAGTTTCTAATTAATTGAATTTTTTTTTTCCTGGAAAGCAGTTTTACTGATATCAGAGGCTTCCTGAAAAGCTAGAGTTCAGGTAGGAAAAGAATTAAGAATTCTGAGCAGTATTTTAAGTAGCAGATGCACAGCTCCCATTGCATTTCCCTTTCAAATTTTGGTCAGAAGACTGCAGTTCCCAAGGCAAATATAATGAACATAAAGTTTAAATTTGCAGAGAAAAGAAAACCCCAAAATTGTGATGACAGTTAGACAATGTAAATATGTAGGAGACTCATTTATATGTCCAACATTGGTTGGCCAGAAACAGATTAGGATGATAGAAGGTAGTTGATTATCATAGCCTACTCACAAATTGGATATTAGGATATACAAAGAATCATACTTTCTAGCTGGGTATAAAAATGCTAAACTTCTAACTCTTGCAAAATATTTCTATGCTCATCTTGCAACTTAATAATGACTACAATTCTACTGTTCAGGAAAGTATTAAAACAAAAAATGCAACCAGAAATTCACACCAATGTTTATGAAGTTAATAAAAATGGTAAAGAATGGTCAGACCCGCCTGCCTCCCAACCAGCCTCACCTCAAAAAAGTAACATCAAGAAATAGAAAAGAAAAACTCGTTACAAGGGAGAAAAAAGCAGTCACTATGAAGGAATATTATATTCCTTCTAGAACATAATATAAGTATGTTCTTAGATCATAATGTACTGGCCATTGCCAGAAGCAAAGTCTGAAATTAGACAGATAACTATTTACTCCAGCTGAACAATGGCTACTCTTTCTTTAGGTTATACATTTTTTTTTTTTAAAACATTTGGCCAATTTAATGAACAGTTAGTTTTCCGTTTGAACATGTAACAGGGAAGCAAATCAAATACTTTTAAGTAAACAAACGCTTTCCTTAAACTGAGATATACTATGTTAAAAGCATTCCTTTTATTACTAAATTAATTTATCTTTGTCAAGGCACAGAATTAAGTTAGTTTAGGATTAATCTATCCCATACAAATTTTTCAGAAAAAATAGGAAATTTGGCTTTTAAAAAACTTAAAATTGTTTAATCCAGAATTCAAAGAACCTGCCTTTGGAAAAAGAGATCTACAGAAAAAAAATAAAAGTTGGGAAGTTCACAGAAATATTTCTTAAAATCTTCACTTAACCTTTTTAAAATCCCCTGTGAATTAAAAGTTAATAACTTTTAAGTGTTGTATGTTTTGCCCTAAAAAACACATGATAATTCATATATCCCTATACATATGAAAGGTATTTTATATCAGTATCACACGAATTTGAGAGGGTTTTTTTAGTAAATATATTTAAGAATCCATTATTTTGTATTTCTAGACTTTCCAGCCTGTAAGATCTCAACAATTTATTGATACAATTTCTAAATTACAATTTATATATAAGGAACATGTATGATACACCCAAAAAACAGCTCTTGATCCCTAACAATAATTGAATTCTGAGGAGCAACCACAACCATGGATGTTGGAAAGTGAACTCAGTGACACTTCATTAATTAAAGCTTGTCAAATCATTGAGGTTGAGATCTCCTGAAAACATGGCACAAGAACTTGATTTAAGAATTTATTGAAATGACAGCACATCTAAGGTCACAGCATCTTTATAATAGTCTGCAATACAACTGCAGGTTAAATCAAAGGGAACACGCCTACTAAAGCACTGAAACAGCTCATAGGCATCTTCATTTAATATTTCAGAAGGCAAAACCAAGAGAGACTATAGAACAAGGAAGCATTTAATAACAAATACATTCTCAGTAAAGGTAAATTTATAGTGTTTTCAGATTCAGGATATCATGGGGCTAAATGATTTATTCTGATCATTGAGAAGCAACAGTCTGGCAAACAGAAATAATGTAGTAAACATGTTTCTATACTGCATATGAAATGTACAAAGGTGACAGCAATGTTTGGTTTTATATATCATAAGCAATGCAACTGAATGTATGATCACTGTTGAATTTCTTAAATCCACAATGATAAAAGTTATATATACACATATGCAGAAATATATTTAAAAAGACATAAAATCTGGGCTTTTTTTTTTTCCTTAGTTCCTGGACTACTGAAATAAGAATGAATACATAGGTATGGTGGAGTAGAGGTGTGTTTTTTTAAAGTATACCAATATTAGCAGACATTGTAAACTCTCTCCCTCTCTGTACCCCTGCCCTCCCACATTTATGACTCTGCCTTTTGGTTGTTCTTTCCTGCTCCTTTCCTAATCACTCCTTTTTGAAGGTCTAATGAAATGATACTTTTTTCTTTTCCAAAGAAAAATCTGTTCCCAAGATCCACACAGGCAAGTTCCACATGTCGAAAGAGTTCATATTAATTTATTTTTGAATGGAGTTACAGTATAGATTACAGTCTGAGTTATACACTAATATGAATGAAGTGGATACTATTTAACCCAATTATTCAAGATACCGACACATTCTATTCTGGATGTATGAATATAATGATAATTTTGTCATTGACATCAGTAATTTTGAGTTGTCTCACCTAAATTCAGGATCTCAGAAGTTAGGAATCTCATCTAATTTAAATGTCATCACCAGCCAATGGAGAAAAACAAGAAAACTAAAGACATAATTTTTTCTTTTCTAAGATGGCAGGCACAAAGACAGAATTATGTTCTTTCTCCACTGGTACAATTAAACTATTATGATGAATTTTATGTAATCTAATTTTATGAATGTAAATCAAATGAATAAGCATAAACATATTGAGTCACCATTAATTTTTGCTTGTGGTGAAGTAATGTAAATAAACCTTTATTCTAAAGCCTTTACAAAGTATGTCAGGAAAATAGAGATTTCAGGTATTTTTACATGTTTTTCTTGAATTTTATTTTTTTTTTATTGAAAGTGGAAATTCAGAATATATGAAAACATAATCAAAAAGTAAATCCAGCAATTTATATAAATAAATTATATGAAGTACCCGATTTCTATTTTGACAACATTTCAAGAATGAAGAAACATTACTTAAAAAGTTTTAGGAATTTTGATAATTTTCCAGAAGTTACTTTGTACAATTTATGTTTTCTGTAATGTGCTTATGGGAGGTTTATGTTTTTCCTTATTTGAAAAAAATAGTACATTATATTATCAGAATCAGCATTTCTTCAGTTATATTACACAAAATAGGACATGAAACTCAATATTCTATAATTTTATAACATTCAAGAATTATTTTTTTTTTTTCTCTCTATAGATTCTTTTGTTACCTTCCATGGTATTAGAGTGATAAAACTATAAGGCTTTCAAAGGATCCTCTACTACTGAGTATAATAAGTTCAGTGGGATCATATACTACAGCATAACTGGTAATCAACATGGCAGAAATCTGTGCCGTGATTTGTGATATGTGTTTTGGGGCTCAGGTAACAAAACATGCATTTTCCAAAGCTCTTTTGAAAAAAAAAAATTAGACAAAGATTAAAAAAAAATCTTTTTTCATACTTGAGGGAAAATTTCTCAGGACTCAGATATGAGAGGAGCTACAATACAATCACAAGGAACTTCCAATTAAAATCACAAGAGGAAAGTCTACTGATCTAAAGTTTTTAAACAGAACTCTAGCAAATGTATGAAAAGGCTTTAGATAAAAAAAGAAACAGAAAGATAAGCAGCATGTGTTATTAAGGATTCCAAGCATGTTCAGTTCTACTTAGCATTTTAAAGTGATCTTTAATACTGATATTGAGAAGAACCATAACTTACTTGAGGATCTTGCTGAGTGTCTGTGTGGCGGCTTATTTTTTTCTCTGTTCTCAGTCAAAGCACTTCCACCGGCCATGGAAACAAGGTCTAAATCCATGTCTTCTCTGCTTACAGGGCTTGCCTGGAAGCAGTGGGAGAGAATGTACACAATCATGAAACAAAATATAACATTTTCTGAATGTAGCTCACATTACTCCAAATAAACAAACAGGGTCTGTCAAACAACCTTCTTCAAAATGATACCACAATCCTTTTTTGTTGCCTAGGCTGAACAAATGCACTATGTCAAAGCATTTTTGTAAATAAGAGCCGATCTTAAAATTGTGGTTTGTGATCTGAGTCAATGCAACAACAAAAGAAAACATTTTAGTACAGTAATTTTGAAGAAAATCAATCTAGCAGAGGGCTGATGAAACCTTAAACAGCTTAAGATCATTTACTGACCAGTCTATAATTTAAGTTATAGTTGAATGTCAGAGATGTCATATTGGATTATTTCCTGCAATATTTATGCTTTATCCAGGACACTTCAATCAGTCATGGGCCCAGTGAGTAATTTAATCTTTTAGGTTTTTTGCTAATTAACCATAACCATCAGACAGCATTTTAATTATACTTTAGGCAAGAGTATTATATTAATTATAAACTTCTAACATCCAGCGGTGGCATGTTTTGGCATGAGGCATGTTACCTGCACACAAATATGCCAAAAGAAAAACGAAAATCATATTTCATTTTAGCAATGCTGTTTGGGAACATGTAGGGCAAAGTTTAAAAACTGACCTGGAAGATACCACCCACTGTAAATTGAAGATTGTTATTTTTGCAGAAACAACTTCACATTTACTGAAGAATGTAATGAAAAGCTATTCAGCACCAAAAGCAGCCTCTAACAATAACTAGATACTGAGGGCCAGTAACAATGATGGAGAAAAATCAGACACTGCTGATGAACAATCTACAAAATCCAAACTGTAGAGTCAGACAACTGGAAGTACTTAATGTAAGGGTATACTTCTCTTGTCTCTGGATCTTCAGAAGTGAAGTCCAGAAAAGCAGATTAAGTCTTTCCCCTTGTTGGAGTGAAGAGCTAGGTGTCTTTCAGAAGCTAGGTGTTTAACTGGGTATTTCTTTTTTAACATAAAAACAAACTATAGAAAAGGAAAGACTCTGCTAGTGGTAATGTAACTAAACTTTTGCCTAACATTGTAGTAGCAAGACTGCTCAACCAGGTATCAAGAGACTGGGTCTCAACTCCTTCTTCAGGGGGCTAAAGCCCACAGCTCCCTTTTTCTCAGGAAAGTGCTGTTACCATGAAGTTGTAGGCCATTCTGGAGGAGACAATTTCCAGACTTCCTGTTCAAACTACCTCACTGTACCAAAAGCAGCACTGCACCAGTGCAGACAGGCTTTGTAGTCCAGTCTAACTGAGAGAACTCAGATGAAATGGAGACCTGTTTCATTTCCTTGTCTTTACTCAGTCACTGTTTAATGTAAAATTCATTAAAAAGTCCATGCATTTTCAAACCAAAAACCCTAAAGATACAGAGATTTTACACTCTTCCTTAGTGATTGTATACCCTTTGTGTCTGCACAGAAAGTTTATCCCTTGTTTTCTGATGCTTACTTTTATATGTTTAATGATGAGGAATTTAAAGTTTTGCTTTGCACAGCTAGTCTTTATTATTGCTGTAAACATCAATATTTTATTTTCTCTTCCATAGCAGAGCCAAGAAACTTTGAAAAAAAAAGTTTTACCCTGCCAATTATTTCTCTTTCTTTTGGCCTTAATATTTACAGTTGCTTTAAGCTTGTGAGAGCTTCCTATGTTCAAAATCTTTAAACTAAAAGCTTTTAGTCTTTCACTAGTAGAAATAATCCAATGATTGTGATGCTCAAAGAGATTCAAACCAAGGGAACTGATCATTCTTATTTCTATCTATCATATTTATTTATATCTACTTGTTTCAACACACAAAAGAAGTTTTTTAATGTCCCAATTCCCAAAGACCCAGGAGACCACAGAATTTTATACATCTAGCCTTTCCATGATTTTATTATCCCATCCCTACCATCCTAGAAACTAAGGCTTCATTGTCTTGTAGACAATATTCAGGTTATATGCTAGATTTTAATAAGGCTGTCTTGATCTCTGATGTAAAATATTTGTTATTTTATTTCAAATAAAGATAAGTGTTTTCACTCAATTACAGTCAGAGTAATATTTAAGGTTGTATTAATTACTGAAGCAAACTTAATTCTGGCCTTTTAAGAAGCTGACTGAAAGTCCTCTGAAGTTAATTAAAACCTTCCCAATTTTATTTATGACTTAGAACCAAAATTTGGAAGAAATTTAGGATACTGGCAGTTTTTTGCAGTCCTTAGTATTGGACTTCCATCTGTAGTGATCATCACAGTTAACTCTTCACACTTTTTGCTATTTTTTTTATTACCACAAACCTTTCTTATTAAGTAATTGAAAATTAATATCAATCAGGAGGAATCTTTGCCTTGAAGACAGCTTTGCATTTGTATATTTGTCTAGGTAAAATTATCAAGAAGTTCCGTAACCTTCAGAGATAAAAGATGTTTTGAATTCAATTTGCACCTAAATGATTGGACAGACTGATCAATAGTGAAAGGGTTTAACCCTGTAGGTAACTTAAACTTCATAAAAAAAGAATCAATAAGTCTATCTGACCTGCCATTCCACAAAATCATATTAATTTAAAATAGTTTAAACTGTAAGTCAGCATGCCTTCCTGAGCACTGCTATGGTATTACTAGTGAGAAAAATCACCAAAATGACCAAGATTAACATAATAAGGTATAAGATTTACTGCAGGTTGCTACACAGCAATAATCCCCAGTGAGAAGACTTTACTCTTTTATACAACCATTGAAATCCAATTTTGTATCCATGAAAAAGAAAGACTTAAATTACTGGAATGTGCAAAAATATCATTTAGAAAATTATATGAAGCTTTCAGAATGCAGGGAACACTTATGGAACATATAAAAAGAAGGGATTGTATAGCACATCAGAAAACTTCATGATTGAGCATATGGCATCGGAATAAACTAATGGAAATGCCAAGGAATGCTTTCCTCTTCTTAAACTTGCTCTCTCTCTCTGTCTCTCATTTTGCTTTTAATATATATTTTCCACTTTCAGTTTACAATAACTTTTTTGATAATGATTGCAGCTGTTAACTTGATTTTTATCATGATTTCATAGCTTTTAAATAAGCTACTGTGCCAAAGCAGTAGGAGTATGTTCACATTTCAACCTTTAAGAGAGAACTCATATAAATTTTAAAACCAAAATTCTCCAGCTGTCTGTGTGTACAAACCACATCATTATTTCCTGCCTGTATAGTACTGGTTTCTGCATTAGAGATACATTTTATTCCATTTTCTATTTTCTGAACACTCTATTGCATTTTTCTCTGTATTTCATTCATGTGGAACAGCTATGTTATTATGTGGCACAGGCTGTGACAATTCCATAACTTTGCCAGTTATGTGGGCACACCACATAATACCATTGTGGGATTGCAGCAGTATTTTGTGGACAGAACTGCTTAGTGTAAATAACATACAATCTACCTATGCGCACATATGCTTACCAATAATTACATAATATGTAATTTAGATAACATTATTAAATTATGATTTGCTCAATTTTCTGTTTTAGACTCCACCTAACAAATAACTATTGGTGCTGCTGCAATCAAACCCTACAACAGACATTTGGTTCATGATTTCAGCCATTTAAATTTTAGAAGAACCTAAGAATTGGACACACTTGCCAGAGAAAAATATTTGACAAAATCTGTCTTAAAGAAAACAGCAACAGTAACATGTAGGGCTTAAAAGGATTACATTTTCTTCAAAGGTTAATTTTATGAGAACCATATATTTGAGAATTTTATGGAATCATTTCCAAAAGGTATAAATTGCATGGGTTGTGAAGCTAAAGAGGGAAGAGGGTAGAAAGGGGCAAGATTGCTCAGAGAACAAATGAGGCACATCATCTAACTGGGAAGTACTTCTTATGCAGTATTTTACATCATCTATATGAGTATAAAATACTAATTCTGCCAGGCTTCTAAATTTTTTCCCCATTTTTTAAACTGTACAAAATTTTATCCATAAGAATATTGCTAATTTGCCAAAATGTAAAGTCTATACATATGGAAATGGAGTGAGTATATATTGGCCTGTAGGTATCACAACTGCTTGCTGTTAAAGGAACTTTTGGGCATCTCTGACACAGTCTTTCAATTTCGTAAATCTTCAAACTGTTAAATTGCTCATATTTCCCTTCCTGCCAATTTACTGAACTACCTGTTTCAGAAAATCCCCTTTTTTAAAATACTGCAAAAAGAATGAATCATGAAAAGAGCAGAGACCATTTTAATATCTAAAAAAGTTTTAAAAAGAAATTGTAGGAATAAGTCTGACTTCACACAATGTTTTTAATAATGTCACCATATTAATATACAATTCCAACTCACTGTATTTCAATAAATGACATTGAAGGCATATTAGAATGATTTAGGGATGTTATACACAGAATTGGAGAATATTTAAAGTTGTTCAATTGACAAGAATACATATTTTCAGTAAATAATGTAGCTGGTACTGATTTATTTTTTTAAATCTTTTTTTTGCAAATGCAGATTTAGAAGCTTTAAAAAACATACAGTAGCATTTGATGTCTTAAAAACAAACTCAGTGTCAGATCATGAAGCTAGAACCCAATGCACCTCCACGGGCTTCTGTGCTAAAATATTTTCTTCTTATCTCCATCAGGGGATGGCTTGATTGTCAAACAGACATAACACTACAGAATTATATTAATCCAAAAATTTTTCTGTTTTTACACCTGGTATGGACATGAATTACCTGAATTCTGCAAAATCCCACAAAGAAACAAGTTCTTACCACAAGTTGTACTTGTCTATTGTCACATATCGCAGGATCTATCTTAGGCAAAAAATGACAGCTGGGAAAAATGTAGAACAAAAATTTCAGTAACTCCCACTGTACTGGCCTCACTAAAATACCTGCACAAAATCTTTGCAGGAAAAATCCTGCTTAATTATTTAAAACAATTCCATGATTAAGATGTATCAGAGAAATTAATATTAACTGATAAAGTATCAGAACAATTACTATTAATTTTCTTGTACTTGATTAAAAAAATAATTAACAAGTGTTTATTCAAATAATAGAATATTAAGTTAAACCATTCTAACCAGCATCACTCTTTGTATGTGCTCACATAAATTGTAGAAAAGCCAGGTTTCATGTTACTTTTTGTAGGAATAAAATTGTTTTCAGTTGAATAAGTATGTCAGCTGTTCTAAATTGTCTACCAATGAAGTTTGAATGGAGATCGGTTGGACTTTTGGCACATTAAAAAAATGATATCATGACCCTTAAAAAAGTCAGAACAAATACTACCACATAGCATACACCTGCAGAGGTAGCACAATAATAGTTAAGAAAATTCTTTTATAAATTTCTGTGTCTTACTTTCAAACATCATTTTGTTGAATACATGTTGTATTCCAGTGTTTTCATTCAAATTAAAAGTCATGGAAGTTATCTTAAACAAACACTTTGAGTATTTCTCTACAATGGACCATGGCTGAAAGATAAATATTTCTGCAAAGTCAGATAGATATTTCCTAAGGAATATATCTGTCATATAGTTTCTACAGTCATTGATACAAGCAGGATATGTGCCATATTTTTCTGCACAAGACAGAAAAATTTGCAGCCCATTTAATTATAAATACATTTTAAATGAAAACAATAATAAAATTAATATACTAAACCCATTGCTTGCTTACTGACACTTTGTTTGGTTTTCTTAGAGATGCTTGGCATTGTGTCTACTAATGACTTCATTAAGATACTAATGCCTTATATTGAATTTATGACCAAAATTTACCTACAATGTTCTTCATGTTAGTTTAGGCAACATGAACCTTTCCTTTAACTGTATTGACATTTTACCTGTTTAATAACCAAAACTGAACATAGAAGGAACATGTTTACAATGTTTTAGTACAATGTAGTATAAAGATGTAAACACCAGGTTTATATTTTGAAGACAAAATATAAATACCCATTATTTAGCTAAAAAGAAAAGTATTTTTTTTAACTTTCTTAATCAAATCTAACAATATAGCTAATGTTACAGTTGATTTAATTACATAAAACCATAATGTATATCAATAACATTATAAAATATATGATGAATAAGCACCTTTTTCTACACTCTTTGCAGTCAAAAACCCACTGCATTGCTAAAGTAAAACTAAGTAGTTATTTGTTATAAGATTCTGAACATTTTATAATTTCAATTTCTATGTGGAAGAAGTATCTATACAATGACTGCCAGTTCTAAAGGGTGCCATATTTGGGACCTGGAAATATGGTGCATTGTCTGCTAGCTGCAAAGTCATGTTTATTTTAGAACCATTAACTTAGGTTTCACTTTACAAGACAAATTTAAAATAAAAAAAAAATCTAATTTAAAGGCGATGACCTCACCACTTCGTATTTCTGGAACTGGCTGCTTCATAATCCAAAAGCTGTGCATGAAGCCATTGATATGTGAAGCCTTTACTCTGTAATTTCTCATCTAAAGTAGTATCCAGCTGAGAAATTTCTTTACCTGGGGAAGAAGAGAGATACTTCTGTCTTTCATCATTATTTTAAAATATATTTTCTTTAAGATTTCCTAGATAAACTTGGAACCTATGGCTTCTTGGAAAAGAAAAAAGGCAATTACTTCACTTTCATGAAGAGTACTACTATTCAAAATGTCTTCAGATATATTTAAGAAATAATTTTGTATTAGTTTTAACTTTATGGTTTGTTTTTTCTTTTGGGATGTAATATCAGCCTTCTGAAAAAATTTATTTTATTGGGAAATAAATCTATCCTTTGTGACGAAATTCATGTTGAAGTATATATTATGCATAAATTGCTTGTTATGGCTGCCACGAATGTTGCTTATTGTGCTATCTCCATAATTAAAAATATGCAATCATTTATACTTACAATTCTAATTAGCAATCTATAAGGTTAAAAAAACAAATCACCATTATATGCAAGAGTCGACACACGGAAATCTTATTACCCTTATCTGTCTTTTACTGATATTATCTATTAAAACATTTAGGACATCTTAATGGCAATTTCTGATTTGGATTCCAAAGCAGTTGAATCTATGATATTATTTTTCAGAAAATACTACCTACTTCTGGATCACAGAAGACATCTAAAGATAGAGAATAAAACAGTGGCATTATGGGAAAAAAATAAAACGTACAGTTCTGGAGATCCTTCAGTTTTGGGACCATACTGCTGAATAACAAACCCGGTTAGAAGCATCAGGAAGAGGATGCCAGAATTGGAAGAGTGGCCAGAGGCACCATCATTGTTGCATGGTGATGTTCATGGATTAGAATAATTTTTTATTTTCTACCCTCATACATCAACTTTTAAAGTTGTATTTTTTTAGCATCTTCAACTCAGGGCTTTTATGAGACATTTGAAAGCTTTTTTCTTTTTTTTTTGGTACAAATATTTTTTGTTTTTCTCTTTGAAATTTCAGATAACACTGATAACATATCAGTTATCAAATAATTTATTAACATAATTTCAGATAACACTGAGTTATCACCTCTGTTACTAATTATTCCCTTATTTTTTTTTTTCTTTCAAAGATTCTTCTTTCATCACTGACAGGAGAATATGGTAGGTGCTAGAAGGTTTTTAGTAAACTGCAGGAACGTTTGAACCAGCAAAGACCACTTAACATCAAGTCCATTTGCTCGCTGTGGATGATTTAACTTTCAGTAACTGCAAAGGGATGGCAGGGGATGGGGACAGAGATATCAAAAGTGACATAATTTTCATTCATGTTTTGACTTTATAAACTGAAATTATAGGATAATCACCAATTCACCTTTTAAGGGGTTTGGTACATTACCTGTAGTATTTTTTAAACTTATAATTTACTTTGCATAAACTGCAAAATATAGCTCCTCACTGGCATTTTACCTAGCTTTGCCACGAGCTCATTGCTTTCTAATTTTATCTCTAAGTCAAAGTATCAAAGCTGCTTATTTCATAGTCTGAAATACAAATGTTTTTCGTTTATTTGTCTTAATATAGGGAATCTCTATTCAAACCAAATCCACTTCTTAGGCTGAATGTGTTCAAGGCAAGGTCCTGGTCAAGAATATAAAGTCACATATGTCTTGCTAGCCACCCACAGACTAGAATGCAGGCAGAATTGATCCTTATTTGATGTAAAGAACTCTCATTTAGCTCCCTAAGAAGCCAGAAAATTAAAATCTTGGATGGACAGCCACTATATCTATGCAAATGAGGGTGTGAGGGCTGACTAAAAAACTTAAGCAGTGAATTACTTAATCGGTGCCAAATATTAAAAGACTGATAATTACACTGTTCATCAGCTTCCTTTATTAAAGCAGGAACAACTTATTTTTATCTAAATTTATGATATTACCTTCCTGGTTCAAGAGTACAGTTATCTAACCTTTACATTTTGTAAATGTATAGGTTCCAAGTCCACAGCTACACTGCTATCCTTACAGCCCTTCATTCAAAGACAGATGCTGATTTATTACTAGAGTAAGACACATTGTGAGTGACCTCATAAGAGCACTTCATCTGGAGAATAAACCTTCCACATATGTTCTCCAATGAGAAACAATTTCCCAAGAAAGCATATTTAGTTTTATTCTTATCTGTATTTCCAGAAAAGTTGCCCCAGTGTTACTATATTTCTAAGGATAAATATGACTTGCAATTAAAATGATTTGCATTATTTATGTATTCACTAAAGTGTTTTTATCTTTTTCTCTATTAGAAGGAAAATCAATATAGAGGATAAACCACTATTAGAAGCTCATGTCTGAGTCTGTGTGTCAGCAATGGTTGAAAGAAGATGAACGTACAATAAGCCATAATAAAGATTGCAAAGAATATGAATACTTTTAATTCAGTCTTTTATTTTCCAAAATTATTTTTAATAATTTTCATCAGTTGCAGTTTCTATTTTTGATTTATTTATGTTTGAAACACAATTGGTTTTATTAAAAAACATTTTAATTTATTTTTTATTTTTTCATCTTTATTGAAACATGACTGAAACAAAAATTTTGCCAAGATAAAACTGCAAACAATAAGGTTTTCCTCCTTATACTTACATATTCTATTAGACAGAATATTCTTCTTCATATTAGTGTTAATAGTGCCTTTTTCAAATGGGCAGATGATCTTCAATAATTCGTTTATAATGTTCCAGAAAACTGTATTCTATTTTCTTATTTGGAACATACTCATATCCTTGCTTTTTAAAAGTAATATCTAGGTTTTTAATTCTTACAAAAAAAAAAAAAATCTGTGTTATGAATTAAAACACTGCATTATCACTTTTCTATTCCACTTATGAACATCATGTGCTCAAGAATATCGTGTACCAGTATCATTAACATGCATTTGCTTGGTAGCTTTGTTAAATTAGAGCTATGTGTTTTGGAAAAACCTGGACCTGATTTTGTGGGAGTATTAGCACTCATAGAAGTTCCAAAGAGCTGTAAGCTTTCTGCATCTTTGAAATGGATCAGACCCATAATCTTTAATTGTTAAATGTGGACAACTCCAAGACTATCAAAGAAAACAGAAATACATCAAAGAAGGCATCAAAACCCAAATTAATTACAGAGGTATTTAAAGTATCATACCGTCATTAGATTATCACTCTAAGACTTCAATCTTTTTGAGCTTTCATTTTTTAATTTTTGTATGACACACATGTTAATAATTTAAGGTTGGAATTGTCAATATTAATGCCAATACACTTGGCATTAATACAGTAATGATTTTTAGGTGTTGCCAAATAATCATCCACACAGATACAGCGCACTTAGGCCAGATACATGCAGTAGTCAGGGCCACCTACTGGCAATTTCCTACAAAATTAGAGCATCCAAATAGGGAGAATTTAGAAAAGCCCTGGCATATGAAAAATCTTTGGAACTGCATATTATAGGAAAGTAACAAATTCTTTTCTGGGTTGCCAAATCCACATGTAAACCTAAGGACCTGAACTTTGGTATCCAGAAAAATGTCATCCTTAATCAGTCAAATTTGTTTCCTGAGTTTGCTCTGAGAGAGTATGACTCATGTTCAGTTTAAAAAATGGATCCTACGATGTACTTTAAATTACACTACCTCTGGGTAACCCGTTAAGTGAACTAAAGGAAACAGGCAAAGAATCTATGAACTACTTCAGGTGAAGTGCCCTAAATTCTACATGGAGTCAGTTTTCTTTCTCTCCTTCAAGATATCTGGATATTGTGCCCTCAGCTCTAACTGTCACTGCTAAAAGAGGACTGAAACACAGCCAAAGGAACAGCTTGGCATGTGGAAGCTGGAGATTCAAATCTCATCAGGGTAAGGGGTACTTGAAACCCATGTTCCCCAGTGCTAGGACAAGCATTGTTAACATACCAGCATACAAAAGGAAGGAGGATGGTTACACAATGTCTGCATTCAGGGAGAGCCCAAGTTCTGAGCCTGGAAAACACCAATCCTGGTTGCTGTAAATAACAGTTATTCCACTCTTCATCAATTCTTATGTCAGAGGATTAAAGAACCTGATTCAACACAGTAATGTTTTTTCCAAATTTACTTGTTGATGATGGGAAGATAAAAGGTCGAACTTTAGTATGTCATACTTGATTAATATATGGAGAAGCTTGCCCTGTATTGAACCTTTCAAATCTTGTGTTTAGAAAGTGATTGAAATAATTTCAAACCTTGCTTCATAGGGAGTACAATACAAATAAAAGACTAAGAAACCTAAGACCTACAATGTGAAGGAAGGGCTTGAAAATTCTTCAGCATTCTAAGTTTTCCTCTCTTAATTAAAAAATCTGTGACCAGAGTTAATTTTCTCAATAGGTATTCTGGAATTGGTGTTCTTAATACAGGAATTAGGTAGCTGAACTTGGGCATAAAATTATTGTCTATGCTATTAATACATTATATTTTTCTTCTCTGTCAGTATTGTGGCATAAAGTACTGCTCAAAAATACATAATATGAGGGCATATGTGTGCAAGTATGTGTATGAATGCACAAAATCTAAAAAAAAACCAATATTCTTATTGAAAATTGAAATTATCTACCCTGTGAGGATTTATAATTTCTACTGTTTTCTATACAGTTATATAATGTGTGTATTAGGCATTTATAAATTACCTTGAAATCTCAGATCTAAAATCCAACTTTTTTATCTCATTTTTTTTCATGTTAAAACAACAATTACATAAAAGCCTTATTTTTGACACAATCTGTATAATATACACAGAACAGAAAGATGGATGAGTTGTTCCTGCTATTAAGGCAAAAAAGTGAAGTATTTGGAAACAGATAAGAAAACAACAAGAATTAAAAAATTACAAGCCTCACTGCCCTTCACACCCAAAATCCACCTATATAGTAGAATGTAAGAGAAATGAGAGGAATTTTTTTTCCCACAGAGCACTTAAAACATTTGTCAGAAGTGTACTTTGTCAGGAGTCACTAAATACTGCCATCCCTTACACAGCAATCACAACAGGCCCCAAATTGTTTTGGAAGAAGAATGGTATTTAGAGTGGTCTTTAGCAGCATGCTTACAGGTATTCCGTGAACAATTTTATAGTAGAAACATAAACGTGACTTCCAGACAGTTGGCAGCATCATGTGGCAGAAATTGGCACAGAGTTCTTGCTGAACCTTATAGCATCCCTAGATAATGTTTATCTACAACTCAGGTCTGGAATTTTCAGATAATGGGGTAGATACATTTTTACCTTGAAAACATTTTCTTTTGACACATTAGTTAATTTTAGAAAGTGTTTTTTCATCTGAGTGACTTCTGACTATATAGACTTCCATCTCTAGGACCAGAATGAATGAAATAAAAGTATTTATAGTAGTGTCTGAGTCAGTTCACAGATGAGCAAAAAATGAAATAGAATTTCAACACAATAATACTATCACAGGTTATGACCTATGTAATTTTTGATGCCTAAAAATGCTTTATCAAGTTCTTTATCAATTATCAATCAATAAGGAGTCTTGAACATGGGAGTGCTGATCAATGTACAAGAGAATGTCTTTCATACATTATAAAAGTAGCTACTGAAAGGAAAAAAAAAACCCAGAGTTTTTCCTAAAACTTGAGTCCTTTTCCTCTTTTTACCAGGTATTTTGGGTTTTTTCCAAACTACAAATAAGGCCTACTATATTATTATTTGATCTGCAAACCTCCTCTTCTTGTCTAATGTCTTCACCAAATAGTCAATTCCGTTTCAACAGTTATCATATTTCAGACTGTGCTTTCTGTGTTCTCTCTTTGATGTCTCATAATTAGATTATGCAAAATCTGAGTCCTTTAGCTGAGATTTCTAAACCACTGAAAAAGTACAAATTTCAGCTTCTGAATTCAAGGAAAACAGGATTTCATACTTGCACTTTTTCATTATTTTCTATTTTGCTACTTGTTCCTGCCCCTGCAGAATATACCACTACTATTTATCTGTCCCTAGCTTTCTGTTTAAACTCCATGTTTTCTTTTTCCCACACTGAGGCAAATCTAAGTCTTATTTCATCCTCAATGGTGTACTTTTAAAACACATCATTTATTTATCTCTATTTATATCCCAGTAGTATCAAAGAATTTCTTCCAGTATCTCATAATTACTTAGCTTCTTCTATTGCAACCCTCTGATCATACAAATACATTGCAAACTACCACTCTATATTAAAAATTTCCCATCTTCTACTCTTGTAACATAGTACATTTCCACTTGAACTGCTTCATAAGGTTCATTTTCCTAGTACTGACATCAAGGCATCATTAAACACTGTTCCTTACAATTTGATCAGCTCTTGAAAATTTTATGGGTTGTTATCTCTTCCTGTACTATTCAATTTACATTAAATACCCTTTCTAATTTATCTTCTATAATTTTCTTCGTAACAAGCAGCAGTTTCATATTGTGATATTTCCTAAGACATATGACATTTTTCTGCATTGATGTATAAACCAAAACAACTATTTCACCTAGTATGTACAGGAAGCTGTAACACAATCAACTGTTCATCTCAATTTTTTTTGCTAATTAATTACTGTTTGAATATTGAATTGCTTTATGTTTGAAATACTGAGCTGATTCTTAAAAAAAACCAAACAAACCCTGCCAAACCAAAAAAGAAGAAACTACAGAGGTGATACTCCATCCACATGGAGAGAAAGAGAAGAGTTCCTGATGTAAACTACTTCTACCTGCAGTCAGCATGCTTCAGGATCCGCTCGGAGGTTTACAAATTCAAAAAGAACATGAAATACTTTACAGTGCTATACCACACTTTCTCATTATTCTTTTGTGCAGTCTTCTACGAACACAGTGTTCTGGAGTCTATACAGTACCCGCTTCAGCCATTCTGCACAGGCAAATTTCATCAACAGCACTGCTGAGAAATGAATCTGGAGTACAGCCAAGAGTTACCAAGAGTTCTTTGCATAGTCAAGACTCTTGAAGAACTGAAGAAATCAACAGGAGTAAAAAAAGTATTTTGGAATAGTATGTTCAGCATTTCAATGCTTATTTATTCATCAGTAAATGTAAGGTATAAGATGGAGATAGACTGAACCTGTTTTGTTTACCCTTGGTGCCTACAGTCTCACATAGTTTCTTGTCTCAAATTTCAAATCTGCCTAGTACACACTCTATCTCTAGTTTTTCTCATAAACTTTGGAAATTAATAAACCCCTTAATGATGGATGTTCTGTACTGAATAGAGGATATTTTACTGTCGAGGAGAAAAATAAGAGATGCATAACATAAACCACCCTTTTTTTACAGAATATTTTGATAGATTTTATTTCTATCCATTCCCACTTCTTAAAATGATATGACAGAAAAAATCAGAATTTCAATACAAGTGATTAGTTGCTCAGTGATGAAATGGTATTTCCAAGCAAGAAGAGACACCACTTTATATGTAGTCCAAACCAGAAGAATAGCTTTCTCTAAATTCAATAAACCGAGTAAAATTATTTAAGACATAAGATCTTCCAAAGGAATTCTCAAAATAGCAAGTACAAAGGAACATTTTGTAGGAGTGCAGGAGGTCTAACTACTATGTTGTTCCCTATAAAGAGGGCAAAACCTACACAATACAACCAATTTTGAGTGTAACAAAAGTTAAGGTAGGTTTTGCTTGTAGTGAAGAACTTGAAAGTATAAGAAAGGGACAGAAAAATTCAAACCAAATAAAACTTTTGCTCAAAATAAAAATTGGAGGCTTCCAATTGGCAAGATGATACATATATCAAGTGTTAAAAGAAACAAAAGAACCATCATTACTCAGGAGCAGAATGAATTTAATCAGTAAAGCAGACTTGTATCACATTAATAATCATCTTATACTTTCTACGAATAATTAAAGCATGTAATTTTGTGTCACAGCTTCAGAATTTTAATTTCAAAAAAGTCTTTTTTATGTTTACTCTTAAGAATATACAATTTTTCCAGAAAGTTATCTGAATAATAGAAGAACTTGTTTTAAGATCTCATGCTCATCAATACATATGATGTGCCCAAGTACCATGCATGATCTTAATGTACTTAATGCAGAGTAACACTGTAAGTGAAATAATGAAATTATTGTACTAATGTCAATACATAGTTTAGTTGTGAATGCCTCTGGATTTATTATCCATTCTACTTATATAATATACTTAATATATATATGATAGATCAATATATATTTTTCAATTTAAAAGTGTTTTCTTTTGTTTGAGAACAGAACTTTTTCTGGCTTAATTTCTGATGTTGACTTGAAATACCTATTGGTATTCAAGTTGATGAACACACCATGACAACAATTCACAGCTCTGTCAGCACAGTAATGTGTAACAGCAGAACTATTCTCCATTGTCAAATACACACACAAAGTCTACACTGAGTGCAAGGCTGCTGTTTCATTTACCTCATAGCAAAACCAAGAGGTAGCACGGAAGATCAGGCCTATCATTATGCCAAACATTGTATAAACAAGACTTGATTTTATGTTCATTGAATTAAATGGAAAAAAAGTCTCAGACTGAGAGTCTTTTCTTTTTCTTAAGAATACATCTAAAATTAGTTAATCCCCAATTGTGTGTAATTTTTATATATTTATATCCAGCTTAAAAACAACCATAAACACTAAACTTATCAGTGTCTATAAATAAATACAGTCATAAAAGGACTAATTATTCTTATTGAGTTATATTTAATTGGTTGATACATCATGGAAGACAATAAACAATATGAAATTCCAGGGTCTTGTAGATATATTTAATAAAAACCAAAAACCTTCCATTTGTAAAGAAGGTCAGGCAAGAAAGCAAAAGAAAACCACAATTTGTCTACGAGTTGCCCCAGGATAATTCTCAATACATATGTCTCCAGGAGCTTAGTATCCATATAGATTTCTTCACTAATTAAACTGTGATTTTCAGCTGGTAAACACAGGAAAACAAAAAAGAATCAAAACACTGCATATATTTATAGAGAAACCAAAATATATTCAATTGTATCCTCAGGTATGGAACTGACTTAATTATATTGATTTTGGATCAGTTATAGTTGCAATGGCACAGGTTTTCTCTATCCATGCAAAGATGGTTTGAATGATTTACCTACTGAATGAAGAAATCAGTTAAAAAAGGAATAAATTACCCCTGACTCCTCCTGTTCTTTTACAAAATTTTGTTTAGAACTTTATTCAAATTCTTTTTTAGCAGGAAGATGAACACAAACCCCTCAGTTCTATTTGTGAATAATTTAACTGTTCCCTAATCTTGAGTTTAAACAGTTTATGCTTATTTTAGGTGTATTTAAATTAGTTTATTTTTACTGCACTTTTCATCTAAACTTGCTATCAAACTCTCCTACTCACTGGCTTTACATATGTATTTCTATTTACATATATATACAATTTGTTTGAAAGGGAGGGAACAACCTAAATACCATGATGATTCCAAATAGGTGAAGTTACCTCATATGCATTCTGTTTATATTTGCAATAGCTTTTAACACAGCCATAACTAATGAATTTAAAAGTGTAATTTGTTTTACCAGTTGTCTAACAACAGGTTAAAACAGTTGTTCACTTATAACTTTGCTTGTTTGCAGCTGATGATCTAATCTCCTGCCAATAGCACAGGAATTTACAGAGCATTAAGGTCTGATCCAGAGAGGAGTGAAATCCCATAAATTTCAATTAGGTAGGCAAACTTTCACTTAAAATTAAGGAAATTTAGCAACTTATCTTATACTATTTACTCCAGAAGAAGGAAACAGATGATTATACTATGACTTTTAAAAGCTTAGAGACTAAATTGAGTTATTAAAATTCCATAATCTTACATGAGAATTTGTCTACCAAAAAAAAAAAAAAAAAAAAAAAAAAAAAAAAGAAAAACCTGGCCGAAAACAAGATTTTACTTGATTTTACTTCACTGTAAACAGTCACTGCTGTCATGAAGAAAGAATAGAATTTCATTGCCAGGTTTGAGTGTAACAAGAAAATACCCACTTTCTGCCTTATACAGAACTTGTTTCATAAGATCCTGATATAGTTTTAATACAAAATAAACAATTTTAATAAAAATCAATCTGATTGAAAAGGTCAAATTAATTCCTTAAAGCACTTAAAGAAATAAAGAATAATTAAATGGTAATATTTACAGGAAAAATTAATGTAACTACAAAAGTAAGCCCAAAGCATTATTTTGTTTAGCAATATTTTTCTGCTCTTCTGAAACAGTAATTCTTTTAGAAGCACTAAGTTACAGGTACTGATACAGAGGCTAGAAAATTGGGTACATATCTGCAATGAGAATACAGAAAATGCATGTAAGTAAATACAGAAACTCATCTGTAACTTGTACCACAGTTCTTGAAACTTTCAATCTTTAAACTTCTCCATATTCTGGTTCAGTGAGTGCAAAAATTTGGAGAAATAGCTGAACAGCATCATCACCCCCAAGGCATCCAGGTCTCAGAACAGACTCTTCTTCAGCATTCTGGCTAGATGAGGAGGAAAACGGGAGAAAAGAATGCAATGATGTAGAAAAATTGTCACTAAACCAAATATAACTTATTTTCAATGGCATTTAAAATGTCTTAATTCTACTCACCTTCTCCTGGATTCCAAACAGATTCTTCAGCTTTCACGTGACTGGTCCTGGGTCACTACATCTTACAATGCTCTGGATGCTTATCAGTAATGTCCTGTTGTGTGACTGTACCAATTATACAATGAGAAAAAGGGATTTGCCCCTAATATTTCTATAATGAACAAACATACTGTATGGGAAGTCATAAAAATATACAACACTCTCATAGAGGAAATAAAATTTGGATGCAAGAAATTAGTATGATGCATGGATAACACACATGCTTAGTGATTTAGTGGAAGAGTAGTATCTGCACAAAGGTATAAAACCCAAAAATCCCAAGCAGCCATAAATGTGAAAGAAACAACTTCGAAAATTTATTCCAAGAAAGATTTTATAAACATTTGCATTTGCAATAAATGAAAGATGTTCGAAAGAGAATTTTGAATACGGTACACACAACTCACATAGCATGATGACAGCCTATGCAGTGTTTTAGCATATGTAGACCAGACTACAAGTAGAGTCTGACAAAACCTAAGAAGGCAGACCTGGCTAAGAGTCAGGAGTCACGCTTATTAAATTGAACTCTCAGGGGTATCGTGCAATCAGAGGTCACAATCGAGGCAACAGAAGCAATGTCACGATATCAGAGAAAGGGCCAATTCAGACCTGCTCCCCGACAGGCAGTGAGGTCACGGCTTGCGGCAAATAACTGTATTAAAAGGGAATATTCTCTGCACACTTTTAGAACTGTCATCTGAACAAACAAAGCCAGGTCATTGGTAGGTTAAATCAGAACTTTCTGGCTTACTGGCACATAGCTTCCTTTCTTCTTACACTGACTGCTAATTTCTCAATTACAAAATATACATCAGGTACTAAAGCAAATACTCAGCAAATTTAACTTAAAAATACACAGTGGAGTTTAAATTCCTCCTTTTTGAAAGTCACATTCTATCTTTCACAAGAGATATCACCGGTCTCCTCATAAAGTGAAAACTGCTGAGCTTGCTTCTTATCAGAAAACAAAAAACATACATGTGTTTGAGAGAAAAGTCTTTCCAACAGTCAGGGTCTTAGTAAGCCTGATACTCAATATGCATTTAGAAACCATTAAAAAAATACAGTTATTCATAATGTACTTGCTTAATGATGACTGTGAAAGTGAAGTTCTTTTGTTTGGGTCCTTGGATTTCTTTATCTCATTGCCTGGTCTGGGTTATCTACAACATTCTATAAATGTGCTAATTTATGAAGTTATAACGATGTTGGATTGGGAACCAGACAATAAACCTGCCAAGACAGAACAATTCTAGAATGTCATGTAAACAAAATTGTATTCAAAAATATTATCTTAAAATGAAGCCTTTCTTACCAACATGAAAAAAAAATATGTAACTGCAAAATTCGGTATTTCTACCTTTTTTATACTCACAAGCCAGATAAAAAATCTGCAGTGCATGCATCAAACTAGCACAAACCTACAAATTTCCAGAAACTGCTGACATGTTTCGATAAGAATTGAACTGCAGAGTTATGAAGTAGGAAGATTTACATTACGGAAATAACACATCATAAAAGTTACATAGGTATCACTGCATGATTGTACATTTTCAGTAAAATATTTGAGTTACTTGGAATTCCTTCTAAAATTATGTAGGTCCACCAAACATTCAATTCTAGATTACATGAAACCTACAAAAGCTATAGAACTTTGCTGTAAGAGTTATAATTGAACAGCAAAAGATTTTAGGTTCCTCTATTTAAATTTTTAGTGTTATTTTGATATTTTGCTTGAAAAATGTATCTGAACAACAAAGTTATTAGTTATAAAAACAGAAAGCTAATTCAATGTGTGTTTAATATTAAACTTGCAAAAATGGCCTCTTTGGAATGCTGTAGATCTCTGACCTCATTGATAAGACTAATTCTCCATAACACCATTACAGAATAGAAAAAAAAAAAAAAAAGACATTTCTTTAAAGCAAACTTTTAATAAATTGCATTTTAAAATTAATTAACAGCTCCAGTGTGAAGGCCTTTTACTTCATCTCTGAAAGTACTTAGAATAATGCAATTATTAAAATCTATAGCTACAGGAAACATTCCTTTAATTGTGATTTAAAATGTGCCATGGATTCCAATTGAAGTAAGATTTATACCTATAAAATATTTCTAAGACTACATTATAGTCCTTATTCATATCATCATACCAAATGGAAATTCTTTTGCAAGAAGAGCATTTGTGTGATGTAACATTCGTGGCACTTTTACAGACACCGAGTCTGCGGCCTATGTTTAAAAACCATTCTCATACTAATATGATTTTAGTGCTTGAAACACTCATTTTGGAAAGCACTTTGAATATATCTGAATATGCCCTTTTGATGACCACTTCTTTAGCAATTGTTTTTTGAAGTGTAAAAAAATGTATTGGGTACTATTCAGTGAAAGCAAAGCAAATAAACAAACCACTCCAATATTGACCACTGTCCCCTGGCAGCCAAACAAGACAGCAACAAATTCAACAAACACTTTTAACAGGACATGCTAAATACAAGTTTTGTAACACTTTATTTTAAAGGAAATTAACCAAACCTATTCTCCTTTACCCCCTCCAACCAAATCCATTTGGATTTAACTTGTTGCTAAAATTATCTGTCTTTTGCACTCTAAGACCTGGGTCATGACCTTTCTTAGGGACAGGAAATAGTTATCAGGTCACTGAATGGTCAAATGAAAAAGGATTTGAAATGCTTCGGTACTCAGGCATCTATTCATCTAAAATGATTGCCTTATGCAGTATTAAAACCTGTGGATCTGAATGTGGAATCACCTTGTTTACTTTGACACTGGCTGAGATAGCACATATAGTGCATATAGTGCAGAGAGCACGCTACAAAGATTTTGAACATAAAAGATCAAGAAAAGGAGGAAAAAGAAATGCAAAATTGAAGGGCATGCAAGTAAAACTACCTGAACTATTATATCATCTTATTCAACAATGAGAAAAAGTAGTTTCTCAATCTCTGATGACATTTTAGATGAGAGCTCCCTTCTACTGAAGTCATCACTGGGTCCTTATTAGCAAAAGAACAGTAAATATTTGTGTGTGTGTGTGCAGTTCCTTTTAGGTTGATAAAAACTGGTAAATACGTATGTTATGAAAGCACAGGTAACCACCTATACATTGTATGAAATCCTAGTTTTGGAAGTTTATTGGAACAAACAAACACACTCTCTAGCTCAGAGACCACATTCATATCTGAAGCACTAATAAAATCCTTATGCCACCACAAATTACAACAGTCTGCAAAATAGCAGAGTCAGGAACAAAGAGAAAGTACAGAGGCAGGTGAAATATTTGGCCAGAAACCTTGAATATATGAATACAGAAACCCTGAAGACTAGAACCATAAAAAGAATTCATAAATTAGTTGGTATTTATCTAGGGCAAGTACCTCCTGTTCACAAACTTCAGGCAAATAGAATTTTTTTTTTGGTAGTTGAATGTGAAAACCAAGAATATTAATAAAAATGTCACATGTCTAAATAATTTATAAATATTCAGACACTGAAGTGCACAGCATAAATGCACAAAAATTATGTTTTACATATTTATTTTTAAACATAATTTCAGGATTGCTTCATCCCATGAATACTGAAAAAATCCTACGCTATTATTGACAGACGGGAGGCTAGAAAATTAGGCACAGATTTTATTTTTCAGTTTTATTTTATAATAAGAAACTGGACCAGTAGAACTATGTAACTGAAGCTTGAGTGCGTGCACTGTAAGGCCCCTGCAGTCCTTTACAAGTTTTCAGCGTACCGCTGTTGTGAACTGGGTTTGCACTCTGCCAGCAGAGCAGCTCTGACCCATGGAGAGCACTCCTTCAGATCAACACTGCCTCAGGCTTTACTGCTTTCTCCAAGAAGTCTTACATTTCAGGCATCAAGTTGAATTTCTTCTGGAGATGATTAACCCAAACCCATGACAGATTTTTTCCAAGATATCCAACTCCTTATGTTTATTTTATCCTGGCTCTTTTTGGATGTACTGGACACAAGTAACCTACTCATTTTACATGTTGAAGGGCTGGTGGAGAGCCATTAATTCCTTAAAATGAGAAAATATTTCAATGCAAGGGTTCTGTTGTGTGAGCTCAAACTAAATAATAAGAATCAAAGCCATAGAATTATGATTTTAAAAGATAGACCCCCTTCTGCAATGCAAGTTTCTGTAACACATAACATAAATTTTCTTTACATTTCAGGACAGATGTTACATTCTCTGAAAATGAAGTATTTTGTCATTTTTGTCAGTGCTGTATGGATTAGAAACTGCTTCCCCAATGTGGCACTACAAATTTAGAGCCTGGGAGATATGCAATAGTTACATTTTACTGTAAACATGGCAATTCAACTCAGAATTGCAGCAAGGCCAGATTTCAAATGTGGTTATTAATCCTTTTAAGACAACAGATTCAATAAAAGATGACTTGCTTTAGAAATTAATGTTTACAAACACTGTGATTCTTGAGAGTTGATGCCATTTTCTCCATCAAAAATAGCTAATTTCTAAAAGATGAAATACAACACAAATTATCACTTATAGTTCAGTATAATTTAAAATGCTCATAAATAACAAACAACAAAATATTTAAAGCCGATATAAAGATGAATATTAGCATTTCAGCTCAGTAACTGTCATGTAAATGTGATTTGTCAAGCATCAGTGATTTGAATCAATATAAATTCTATTAAATATCACACACAGTCTTTTAAAAATGTATTCATATTTTATAATACAGATAATCTAAGTTGATCAAGTGAAACAATATTTTAATAAACTCACAGAATTAACTAATAGCTAATCTTAAATTTCAACTTTCCTAAGTCTTACATTTGCACTTTCAATTATCACTAGTAATAATCTATAAGAATGTTCTACAATAATCTTCACTTGAGATTATAAGGAGTTTCATAATTAGCAGAAAGTTGGAAAACAGTTGACTAAATGAGTCCCTTGATATTTATCTTCCAATCATATGACATAATCACAAGCTCACTTTACTTCTTATTCTTGAAAAATAAATATTATTTCTACTGACAATTTCAAGAGAAATAAATAAATATTGGCAAAATTAAAAGTCACCTGAGAAAGCATAATCGACTCATTATCAAATTTGTATTGGTGTACTCAGTCTTAACACTATAGCCATTACATTTTCCTTGGTCACCATGAGCACAAAATGACAGGAAATACAGTACTGCCAGTTAGAACTACAGGTTCCCAAACTGCAGCAAACATGTCTTGTCAACACAGCCCAGTGCACTTTTAATATAGTTAAACTTTCAGACATAAATCATTGTTCACACTTTTAGGTGAAGTCACATTGCACTGTTTTCACTTTGAAGTGCATGGTATAGATGTGTTGGTGATGGATATGACTAAAATAATATACTATATATGCCAATAAATTATGTAGCCTGCAAAATTAAATAGATCATAGTCTATGAAATTCTGCGAACTAAAGTGAATCATATCCAAATAATACTTGGATAGTTTGAATGGATTTTCAGCTGATCTACTGCATTCTTCCAACTTGCTCTACAGATTGGAATTCACTTCCCATTCCACTGAACAAAAATTATTTGGATAACCCACCAAAACCGTTGAGGAAACTGGATTAAAGAGGACCCAAAAAGACACACACTGTTTGCAAAGCTTGTAGCAAAAAAATGTGCTTGGCCTTAGGGCTCATTCTTTAGTTTTCAGCTGCTGTACTGGGACTAAGTATTCACACTGTTGGCTAGAAAAGTATCCTTCCTCTATGTAAATGAAATTACAGATCCTGTAATTACAGACCCACAGATGGCAGAGATGGTCTGTTACACGTTCAGCCAGGACTAATTGGAACTTCCCAAGAGGAGTCAAGGATAGATTTTTCCTCCAGTTCCTGATATACTTTACCCAAAGCAGTCAAGACTATTTTACATTAAATTAACAACTGAAATAGTCTCAGACAAAAAGAGGATAAGAAGTCATAAAGCTTTCTAAAAAATATGCTTTGATGCAAAATAGGAAATTATGACAATTATCTGTGTGCCTTATAAAGTTTCCAAAATTTTGAGATCTTTGAAATTTCACTATCTACAAACCACAAAAATACCTCCAAGAATATTCATTGAACCAGAATATTCATTAAAAAAGGCATATTTTTTTTGTCAGCTACCTGACCCTAAATGAAACTCAACAACCATGATGGAAGCATAACCTTATCTCACTAAAGAAAGCAGTGTAAGATACATAGTCCAAGAAAACATCCAGCAGATCATCAGGAGTACATCAAGTCAGGCTTTCATCTGTCTTCAGGCTTTTGATCAGGTTATAATTTATTACGAGAATCAATAAATACATATTTATATCTCCATATTCAAATTCTATGGCTTACTTTATGAGCTACTCAAGTTACTGTCAGAATAACGATTCAAACATATTTTTATTTAACTAATAGTTTTTATATATCTCTAATACAATGACTACATGCACTAAACTAATTTTAAAGAAACTGAAACTGTCTGACAGAAAGTGTTAGGATTACAAAATGCATGTTGATACTAGCAATTATACCAGAGAGTAATTGTTCATAATTGATTTTCCTTTCAAAATATATAAATAAAAAGTCATAAGCAGTACATTTGTTATTATACATTCTTAGGGTATATGCTTATATATTTGTGTGACTATAGACACATGTATGTAAATGTATTAACACATAAAGATACATATACAGAAATGCACAGAATTACATTCCCATGGTTTGTGCCCTCACATGCTGCTTGTATTTTTAAATGGTAAGATCTTCTCTGTGAGATTAATATCTCCTCATGCTGTTGTCATGGTGTGTGTATTACAAAGAGGTTTATTTCTGACTAACTTCTGTGTGCTGCTGTGATTCAAATGTTAAATAATGGTCCCTTGTGGGTATTTGTCTAATATCAGTGAGTAAAGCATGATGACTCATCCAAAATTTAATAAAAATTATTAATACATTTTGAATATTTATGAATAAGCAAGTTTTGAAAATGTATTTTCCTACATGTATGTCAATTTAGAGATGTGTGCATTATCCTATGGGATTAAAATTATACACAAGTTTTCAAAATTTGTTATCAGCATATTGCATATCAGCTTATCAAAATTTTTGTAACAGGAAAACAGGAAGGCAAATTATGACAGAACAATAATCTCAGGAAAACAAAAGCATCAGATATTAACCTCATTTTTTTTCATTATTTTTATATCCCTTATGCTTTTATTCATTTTTGCCTTCTTTGTACTCTCACACACAAAACCACAAGGAAGACAAAAGACATTCAACATACATTTTAACTAGATTTCTTCTTAAATATTCATTAGCATGATGTGTTCCAGTTTGAAAATCTAAAACTATTCTAATTGTTTCACTTCCTAGGGCATCCCCTTTCAAAAGTAGTGATTCTGTTATTTAACAGATAACACGTGTGTACTTGCTGTTTTGCTATTGATGTTGACTTCTCCACTCCATTTCCCAATGTAAAGAAATAAAGAAGGAATATATAGAATGTGGGTTGTTGGTTTTTGTTTTTTTTTTTATTTAGTTGTTTATGAAGAAGATGGTTTGGAGCTCAGATTTTCTACCCAAGGACTCGCAAGTCTGTGAAAGTAAAAGGATTTGAATGGAGGAAGTTTATTTTCACCACGCAAAGGACAGGTCTGGGTTCTATCGACTTAAAATACAATGACCACAAGATTTATGGATACAGAGTGAAAACATTCCACCTTCTTGTTACAGAAAGAACTCCAATGACAGAACAGACCAAAAGAGATCTATTGTAGGCAAAAGAGGAAGAAAGCCTTAAAAGGTAAGAGGGGAGATGGGAAAAGAGAAGACATGTCTGATAACACAGCTCTGTGAAGTTATTATGCAGGTGCAAAGCGTTACTAATTCTAAATTCAGAAATTCCTAGTTCTGTCTGATGATACCTCACATACCTATAAATAAATGCTCTGTGTTGCACTCTCTAATTCGTAACCTACAATTTTCTGGACATAACGTCTGAAGTAGCAGTGCCTCTGGCAGAAGGACAAATTTATATTCTGGTCAAGCAGAAAAGTATTGCTTGTCTTCTTGAAGGCTCAGCAGATTGCATGTAGGCAGCCACAAGTGGTAAAAAAGTTTCTTTTTATTAGCCTGCTAGAGGAGTAAAACTGTTCTTGAAATGAAAGATAATTAAGAGAGCCATCACTACGCTTGCCTTTTGATATCCAATCTGCCTTGGTACCTTCTCTCCATAAATTCAAAAAGTAATTTCAGTAATATTTAGAATGTGTTCATCTGCTTTCCAAAACAAAGGGAAATGTTTTCAGGCAGGAGCAAATAAAGCGGTGGCAGGAAAGCTAGGCTAAACCTATACTGACTTTAGGGTACAGAACTTGTAATCAGGCTTATCTCTAACATGGTTTTGAACACTCCTACTGTTTTTTCTTTCACTGGACATTCACTTTTTCACAGGCAGCCTGCATGGCCTGTTTCCTCAGCATATGATACATTCTGACCTAAATAAGCATAGGCCACAGAAACATATATGAGGTAATGAGAATGTTCAATCAAGTGCAGTACACACAGACTTTCTACAGTCAAGGTAAATTCATGCTTGGATCCAAGGCAAATTATAGTGCAAAAATATTTCCTTTTCAGAATTCACCAGGAATTGTTTAAAAACAAATTTGAGCATGGACTCATGAATGTGAGGCAAATTGAGGCTTTCATACAGCTAATTGATTGAATTGCAATTCACGTACACTCAAATTTATTTCACACCTGTTTCAGACGTTACAGTTTTTAACCTCATACAGAGAATGTTAATACAGTGTCATTTGTAATTTTACTTTGTGAAACCGGGAATAGATCAGATAGCATATGACTATGTCTTTGAAATAGATAAAAAGTTAGAAGTGAGAACTTTCTGAGTACACTATTGAACTGCAAAAAGAATCAAAACAATATAAAAACAATGTGTCTGGAGATGATTGTTGTCTTACAACAAGGGCATTTTAAATAGACTTGGCCTTATTTTAATTGTACGGAAACCAAGGAGTGTTTTAAAATGAATTTCAACAGTAAAAGAGCTACATCAATATTTAAGTATTTGTGAAATAATGAAAAATAATTCCATATTTACATATTGAATGTTCTTTCCTTGCCTTCTGTCAAATGGTGGATTTCTGGGGAATATTTATGGAAGTACTTTCCAAAAACATGTTAAGAATTTTTAGGAGTTAATGTCTAGCTTCAGAAAAGATGGCAATTAAATGAAGAGTTTGAAGTGATATTTCATTTATGAAGTTTTATTCTAGTACTTTCTATTTTATATCTCTCTGACATGCTCTGACATTTTTCATTATGAAGATTTAATAATAAAACAATAAATAAATAAATTAGGCTCCATCTCTCTATGAATCAAGCTCTAGGAGCACCTCCTTCTCTCCACAATGAATTGAAATTGAAATGTTTCACTGCTGTAACTTGAGATACCCAGGAACAGATTAGGTCCTTAAACTTCTGCCTTTTTTATTTGTGCATATTGTTTTATACTTAGAGTAGGCCTGTTTAAAAGACATTGCAAGATATATATGCTTATATGCATAAAATGAAATACTTGTTCATACCTTCAAAGTATTCAGCATTTATAGGCTGTGTCTTCCCTGGTGGTTTCACAGAAAGATGTTTATTTTCATTGTTTTTGAACAACGCCAGGCGCACAGCTGGGTCTAGATGACAAGAACAAGTTAAAATCAAAGGTCAGACCTGGCTCATTCATTCCTTCAAGCAGTTTTTCACCTTTTTGCCACTTAATAAGTGAAAATACCTTTAAAAGAAGGTTTTATATTCACAAAGGATTACACTTTCTAAAATAAAGCCATATAAATACACATGTAACTGAGAATCAAAGTCATTGTTCTGCAGTTTTAATACTGTTGATCTTTCAGCTCAACCATCTACAAATTAAAAATAAACTCTGAAGCATGTATTTGCAGAAAATATTTTTTTCAAAATCTGGATTTTAAGCTAGAAATTAAAGCAGAAATATTAACAGGATACATATCAAGCATATCTAAAAGCTTTTGGTCAGAATTATTCAGCAGTCCAAATCAAGACATTCACACCTAAAAAATGTTAACAGGAGGCAGTTAATTTTTGAGGCTACAATTGTAGATAATAAGCTAGTTTTCCTCTATCTTCCATCTTACCTGAACTTAAAAATACCCCAGAAGTCTGTATGCTGAAGTATGAAATCTTGAATAGTTTCTTAACTGTTACTTTTAAAGGTTTGCAAAGAAGTTTGCAAAGATGAGCAGATAATTTTATATAAATCTATATAAGCCATGTTCCTAGACTGGCAAAAAAAAAGTTTAATTAACAAAAGCTAAATTGATGCAAAAAACACACAAGTCAGGAGAGGTAATTTTCCCATGTTATTTACAATGTGAAGGAAGAATTTTTTGCTTGGCACAGGAGGAAAGTAAGAGTTTGAGGGAAACTGCATTAGAAGAAATGTGAAAATTCTGGGCACAATGCAGAATAAACCATCAGTGATACTAAAAAAAACCAATATGGACTTAAAAGAATGAAGAAACAAAAGCAGATACACTATGATGAGCAAAGTATAAAGAGTTTTGTAGGTATGCCATGGAGCAAGGCAACATGAGTAACAGAATGCCCAACAGAAAATAAAAGAAATATGTTTGACACGGTTAAAAGAACACAGTAGCCCAAGCAGATATATCCACTCTCGGGAATATATGAGAAACAATGAGGCAGAATGAAGCTTGTCTACAAAGAGATGAAAAACTGTCTGAAAAGTGTAGAAATTAGTAACAAGGAGAAAAAAAAAGCAATGGAGCTTATCAAGAAAGTAGAAATGGCTAGTGACGGATCTAAATTTTCTCAAAGAATGTGCGTGTAGCAAAAATGAATATGTGAGACACTGCCAGAAGAGTCAGAGCAGGAAAACAGGTTATGGAAAGACTCCAAGAGCATTCAGAATACATTGAAATTGCTATTTATGTCTGCTGCTTCATTCTGAGTCCGTTACTTGATCTCATTAGTGTTTACTGAGAGACTTTATAAGACTATGATAATACTGAAGCAATGTAAATAGCTTTTTTGTTTGTCAGTTTTCTTATTTCAGAATGATCAGAACATCCTGTTAAGATGGTGGGCAACTTGTAATGAATTTTAACAATTTGTAAAGTTGGTTTTGACTAGCCCTCTACAGGTGTAGTAGACACTTCATTTACAAATGAATGGAACATAAAGGCATCCTAAGAGCTCAGCTTTTTCCCAGAGAATGGGAAAATCAACTACAAGCCTGGAGAAGATCTCTGATGGGGTGTGGCACTCTAAGAGATAATGTATTAGCAAAGCACATCAAGATGTACAGTGTTCTTGGTCACCTCACACTGCAGCAGCATGTGGTTGACAGAACGTTCAACCTCTCACAAAGCAGCAAACTTGACACATAAAGGAATCCTAGCAAGTGGGGAGGGAGTGAATTAGGCCATGCCTTCTTCACAAGGCAGAATCAGTGATACCTTACAGTTTGTTATCTCAAATTGGCTAAGAGTCTCTCTCATGTGGTTGTAGGATGATTATGGCTTTCAGATTAATTCAGAGGATGTCGTATTTTAAGTAATTTTAACTCGCTTTTACTTATCCAAGAAGCAAAGTAAATAATGATCAGCTCCATTAGTTTCAAAGGCAGGTTACTATAATTATTATGATAATGGGATAATTTTATTCACAAACTGTATTGCCAGGTTTATAGATTTTTTTTCACTCTGTATAAATGGATAACAAAGCCTTCCAACTAAAAAAAATATTGTATCAGACTAATGTTTGTTAGGGTAGCAAATATTTGGGACAGTGAATCACAGTAAGACTTGTGATCAAAATACCTTAAAATTGTATTACATTATACTTAAAAAATTCTCTTTGAAATTTTAGATAATAGAAGCTATAAAAGATATTTTAAGTATGAATTATTGTTGTCTGTTGTATAGTTCTAAGACACATGGCATACAAGTCCTCCACATGGATAAAAATGGACAAATAAAATTTTTTATCGTTGTAGTTTTTCCAATATCTAGCATACAGACAAAAAGACTTCTAATTTCTAACTTCTTCCAGCTTTATGCTAATTACAAAAAACAGTGTTTTTGTTCAATAGAAGACAAAGTGACAAAATCAAATAAAACATCTTAAGGCAAAATGTAATTGAAAATTTCCAAAGTAATTTTGATTAATTTAACAAAATTCCTTAAATAATATAATTTTTCCTAAGTGGGTCTATTAACCTTGTTCCAAAATATTTTAAAAATATAATCTTTCCTTAATTCAACCTCCCACCCAATTCTGTGAAAACACCAAGTCCAAAGTTAGACTACACTAAAGATTTTTGATGAAGTTACTCAGTTATTAGTCCCAAGTTAGATTTCTCAAACATTTACTTGTGCACAAAGATATCAGCAGCAAACTCTTCCATGGACTGAGAAGAAGAGCAAATAATGAAAATTGCTCCTCTATGAGATTTCCATCAGAAGATTTATCTTTGAATCTTTGTAAAATAACTTAAAGAATCTACATGGATTTAACACAGTGCCAGACTACTTGAATTTGTACCTACCTGGATCACCTCAACCATTGCCTACAGCTCTTCTGTTATTAAAAATGAGTCCTTTCCTTTATCTAGTCCCAAATGTAAGCAATATTACATAGATTACTTCATAATACTAGTGCTTTTCAGTCTCCGAGTGAGCTAGGGAAATGAACTGCATGTATGCTTTGATGACAAGCAATCAAATGTTTTAGATTTCACACAGAGAACTGTGAAAGAGTCCAATAGTTCAAAATCATAGAAATATCTTCCTGGATTCTGGCATACTCATTTAAATGTGGCTTATCAGATGATGATCTGTGCTCTCAGTCCAGAAACCAGGAAGGTAATTTAATGTACATTCCTTGGCTGCCTCCAAATATAGAAGTTAAGTTGGACAAACACAAGATATGTTATAGAAACAATATGGAATGAGTAGTTATTGCCTGATCTGGTGACACATTCCTAAGCTTCTCGTTAATATGTGAAACTGAAAAATTAAACTGTTTGCCATCCATTTTTGTTGTGCAATACCTGTAATTAGGAAAACATAAACATAACGTGACAGCTTTAAAGAGATGATAAGACAAAATTGAACACAGCAACAGATGCTTATCTATAATGTAAATTCATTTGGAAGAAAAACCAGATGTTCCATAACAGCATAGCAACTCATCCATGGCTGGAGTTCCCAGAAGATACTTCTGCACAGAATTGACAATCACAACAAAAGCAGATTTTTTCCCGTTACTAAGAAAATATAGATCAACGATCATTCATGTAATGTGTAATAAGGAATAATAACACACCTCGAATTTTCATTCTATTAAGACGGATTATGTTTTGTGGTTGTGCATTTGAGAAAGGTGGGTTGAATTTTTTACTAGTGGTTTTTTTTTCATTTTCTTACTAGTATTGCATTGCTGTCTAAAATTCTAAACTCAAACTAAAAATCTTTGCTGACCTCTAAGAAATATCTTTATCATTGTGTTCTGGTTCTAGTGATCAAGGTCCACTTCAGCTGCATTTTACCTTTTAAAATTTCTTTTCCTACCTATGTTGCATCAAGTATTTCCATAGAATCATAGAACCATTAAGGTTGGAAAAGACCTCCAACACCATTAAGTACAATGTTTGCCCAAACACCACCATGTCAACTAAAGCATAATACTAAGTGTCACATCCAGTCATTTTCTGAATACTTCCAGGGAAGGTGACTCCACCATCTCCCTAGGCAGCCTGTTCCAATGCTTAAATACACTTTCAACAAAAAAAATTCTTCCTGATGTCAAATGTGAACCTCCCCTGGTACTCTGGCTTGAGGCTATTTCTTCTTGTCCTGTCACTGGTTGCCTGGGAGAAGAGACCAACCCTCACTTGGCTACAGCCTCCTTTTAGGGAGCTGTACAGAGCAAGATCTCCCCTAAGGTTCCTCTCCTCCTGGCTAAACAACCCCAGCTCCCTCAGACACTCTTCATAGGACCTGTACTCCTGACCCTTCCCCAGCCTTGCTGCCCTTCTCTGGGCATTCCCAGCACTTCGATGTCTTTCCTGCAGTCATGGGCCCAGAACTGGACACAGCACCCAAGGACTCAGTCTCACCAGTGCCAAATACAAGGGGACAATCCCTGCCCTGCTCCTGCTGGCCTCACCATTGCTGATCCAGGCCAGGATGCCATTGGCCTTGGCCATGTGGGCACACTCTGGCTCATCAGCTGCTGTCAACCAGCATCCCCAGCTTCTTTTCCTTTGCACTGCTCTCCAGTCACTGTTTCCTAAACCTGCAGCACTGCCTGGAGCTTTTTCTGATCCAAGTGCAGGACCCAGCACTTCACCTTGTAGAACCTCATGCAATTGGCCTTGACCCATCAATCCAGCCTGTCCAGATCCCCCTACAGAGCCTTTCTGCTCTCCAGCAGATCAAATCAGTGGCATCTGCAAATTTACTGAGAGTAAATTTCAATTCTGCCCCCATCCCCATCATCAATTAGGAGATGGAACAGGCCCAGCCCCCATACTGAGCTCTGGGGAAGCCCACTAATCACCAGTTGCCAATGGGATTGAGCACAATTCACTACCACTCTGTGGGCCTGGCCATCCAGACAGTTTTTAATCCAGTAAAGAGTACACCTGTCCAAGTCAGCTTCTCCAGGACAATGCTGTGGGAGGAAGTATCAAAGGCTTCACCAAAGTCCAGGTAGACAACATCCACAACCTTTCCCTCCTCCACCAGGTGAGTCACCTGGTCATAAAATGAGATCAGGTTGGTCAAAGCAGGACCTGCTTTTTCTGAACCCATGCTGGCTGGGCCTGATCCACTGACACAATAACTTTTTTTGGAGATTAAAAGGTTAAACAAGTAATACACTAGTGTAGGAGAGACAAGTTTTCAGCTATCTTGAAAGAAAAATAAGTTAACTGAGAGGCTAATATAAAATCCACAGGATGAGGGAAATTCCAAGTTAAGCAAGAAACTTGGTACTATTGTGCCAAGACATTTTTAGGAAGCTAAGATTGTTATGAGTCACAGCCACTTAAGCACAGTGAGGCGCAATCATGTCTACTGTATTTAGATTTTGAATTAGAATTCTTATAGAATATTATTCATCCAGGTTAAAAGAATATTTTTGACATTATGCCAGTTTTACTTGGCTGCAAATTTTCTGGTTTCTTGCCCACACTTTTTGTATTATCTTACTGTATAGTACAAATATATAGAAGCAGACACAGCATACATTTAGTATCATTAAAATGCAGGCCACAACTTTTTTTAACTATATCAACAAGCATACATAATAGCAGTGGATTAGGGCATACAGGCCTTAAGGCCATTAGCTGTTGGGACTGGTCTGCTGCAATATAAGCCTTTCTTGAATCACTCCCTGTTATAAGGTTATGCTACTTTAAGTTCTCTCTGCCTTGCAATACAAACCACAGGATTCGGTGCACTTGCTAGTATTTTCCATCTTTTTTTCTTTACTGAGAAAATATGTGGCTAGACATATGAGGTAAGATACTTCTCAGTTACTTCTACATATCTAGAGTTTAACTTTGTATTTCAGCAAGTCACTCCAGCTTTTGTGTCTAGGCAATGGAGAACTATAAGTGCTTTTACAGTGAGACTCAAGTAGCCTGTTTTTGAATTATGTTTTAAGAAGAAATTTCTTTCCATAAAACAATGCAGATGACTAACTCAGACGTGGACTTCTATAATTATCAAATGGATACCATCACTGTTGCACCTGTAGAAGGCAAATCTTTTATATGGAAAATAAAAAGGAATAAATTTCCAGACCTGAATATATTAAGGATCACAGCTGTTCAGAGCTGTCCAGTCCAGGTTCCAACCCAGCAGACATCTTGACAATATTAAAGAGCAACTGTATAACTCTCTGAATGTAAGCTGGTTTAACACTTTGCATTTGTGAATCACAGGTGTAAGGCAAAGGACTTTGACAGTATATGGAATGAGAAAACAAACTCTGACAGCTAGTTTGTTCCGAGAAGATCCATCAATGCCTGCAAGTAATTAGGTAATTATCATTACCTGCAAGTAATGAGATCCTTACATGGAATGATCAATAGTATATAAAAGATGTTTGGGATTATACTGCAATCTCAATATAAAAACTATAGGTTTAAGGCGAAGAGGTTACAATTTATTTGTATATAGAATCTCTAGAGTTGTTGTTGCTTTACATTTTCTCAAAGCTTTAAGTTTTGCTTCTAAGTCAGAGGTGTAAGTAGATATAACATCAAAAATTGCTTCTTTAGACCTTAAAATTTCCACTTCTAAGTGGCTGCTGATTACTTACTGTCTGGTGGGTATGAATGTTTATCACAAACAAAATTATTTTCTTCTAGTTGGCACTTCCACTACTTTAAATTAGAAAGCTAAAAAGGAAACAGTTGCAATTGTAACACTGAAGACCTGGAAATCCAAAAGAACGAACAGAAATTGTATTGCTAAAACTAAATCCTACAACTTTCCACATGCAGCATCACAAAGCACAAGATAGATGAACATCATTTCAGTGGAGATGAAGGCAATGGGATGGTAATTTCTATGGGAGCATTAAAAGACAATGTTGACATCTACTTATTCAGATGAATTTCAGTCTGCTCTTGAATACTACAAGGAATAAAATCTCTCTTGTAATTCCTGCTTCAGTAGGGTTAAACTCAAAGCAATTGCAGAAGAGTGTGAACTGTCTCTCCATGGTTACACTGAAATTGCTATGAGTAACCTAACATGGGCTGTACTACACAGAGATCTGGGAAAGATACTCGCAGCCTAATGGATCTGGTTTCCTGATCTGGAACTGGCTAGCCTCAGGATAAGGTGTATCCACTCTAATTTAAATGCTGAAAAGTCCCTCTGTTCTAGCAGACCCTCAAAAAGACCATGATTTACTTTCACCACTTTCAGAGGATGTACCTGATGGAAAACATAATTATATATGTGGAAATTCTTTCCACATAGAGAATATTTTATCAGGATCTTTTTTTTTTTTAGTGTAAGATCAGAGCTTTAAGATCAATTAAATATAAAAATACTTGTTTTGATTGATAATTTCCATTATCAATTTCCATTATTAATTTCCATACTGACCAAGGAAGGACTGACTGTCAGTGTGTTGTATGAGACAGAATATTCAGCTTGATAACCTTTTTACTGAAAAGGGATGGAGTGAAATATTTTCAGTCAATTTTTTTTTGGTATTGGAAACTATGCTTTCTGTTCATCTAAAAAAAAACCCTCTGATTTTAATGACTGACAAAGAAACCCATACAGGAAAATTATATACACAGGTTATTTTTGTGTTTGATGTAATAGTCAGAAAGACAAAAAAATTCTATATGAGGTAGTGTCAAGAGGAGAAAATTTGAAACTATAAAAACATTAGGCAAAAGTTTTTTCAATGTACTTTTTAGCAATGTACTTTGAGAATATTCCAAGCACTACATTAAAAAGCTCAACATCCATACATCATATTGAATAATCTGAACAAAGTGAACATAAACATATCCAAGGAATCCATTAGAACTACAACAAAAATGGGATAGCAAATTTGATATGCTCAATCAGACATCTATGACTGGATTAATTACTAACATAAGACAGACAGCATATGGATAAAAGAAGATATAACCTACTAAGTTTTATTCATTGAAAAATTATACAAAGGACAGAAAATGGAATATATATAAAAAATGTCAGCTGCACACCAGACACTTTTTTTTTTTAATAAGGTAACATGCTAGGGCACCATGGAATGCTATGAAGAGTTCAATATAATAGCCTCTTATCCATATACTCCTTTCCACAAAGCATGGTTTGCTGATTATATGTCTTTCTGTTGCCTACCCCTTTTATTATTTTTTTAACTATAGATCATTTTGTCATATTTAGTCTTACTCATGGGCATGGTATTTAGAGCAGAAAAAAATATACATAAAAAAACTTTGCCTAAAAATATCTGTAGGCTGATTCCCTTCAAAGAGGAAGACTTCTTTTGATATTTTCAACACTTAATATAGAACACTTAATATAGAATTTGCAAAGCGATGCAGAAGAGCGTAACTTGTGATACAAATTAGAAGTAAATAAAGGTGCATTTTCTAAAGATCATTTAGTGTTAGGTCTTACTGTCAACTAAATTAAATGTTTAAATGGTTTTTGTATTATCAGTATTTGACTAATATGTTTATTAATATATGCCAGCAACATTTCTATTAGCATATCATATTCACAATTAATGATTCTAAGAAAGGTTCATTGACATTAGAAGTACCTGAGAACCAGAACACAACTGGATGAGAAGCTGGATAAGCTTTACCTATTTCCAGAGTTACTATATAATTTAAAAAAATTAATGATTTACTTTCATGCATATCAAACTGTTGTCTTCATGAATAGATCTTGCATAAGTCAAAATTTTTAACCTAAGATTTTCCAAAGAAGAAAATAAGAAGCACAACATGCAGAAATACCAATTCCACAGATAGAAAAAGAGATACATGAAGAGGGAGAAATAAAATTTCTGTTTTCCATAGCTGTCAAATATTCAATTTCAAAATCCAGTAAAATGGTTTTTAAAATCTAAATATGTTGATTTAAACTGAGTTGTTTTTACTGAATCACACTTCACCTTTATTCAAATTAATGTTTAATGCTGTACAAGCAAAGTTTTTAAAAGAGAAACACTATTTTAAGAATGGAAAAACTATATCAACATAACTATTATTTTAATTGTTGACTTACCTAAACTTTTATTACTGTATTTTTTAGGTTTCATTCTATGGGCCCTCTTCAGCATTAGCTGCACAGTAGAAATATTCTTAAAACCCCTAAGGGAAGAAAATAACTTACTAAATATTTCACATGTATTATGTTACACCAGCTGCATATTATTGTATAATACACTTTTCAAAAAGAATACTGGTGTGTAGTACTGATCCACAGTATGAAACTTTCTGAGTTACAGAGATAGCTGCAATTCTTTTCTTAATATTACATTATTGCAACTTATTAAGATAGTTTCTCAGACACTTAAAAAAATAATTACAATAATTTTTACTTTGGTAGAAAACAGAGATTGTTCAAAAGTGAAACTTACAAAAAGCAAGCAACAACAGCCAACCATGCTATACCTATTCTTGGAATATCACAGTGTAAATAACATACCATTCTTCTGATATTTTCTTTTCTTTTTCAGACATAAATAAAAATTCCTTTTTTTCTTTACAGTTAGAAAGCTCTGACATTATTTCCTTCCCTGACCTGGAAACAAAGTAAAAGAGATGTTCTGAAAAGCAAGTAAATAAAAAAAGGTCTGGAGTTACACTATTTTGCAGCCTTTGTTATTCTGCAACTTGTTTGTGCCTTTTTAAAGCACTTTTAAAGCTTGGAAATGATACAAAAACAAAAAAATCCATTTTAATACTCCATGAAGGTTTTATCTTGGAAAGTAATAAAATCTGCCATCAATTTGAAATGTTTACATTTCAATTACTTGAAGCATATTTCAGTTCTTTCACAGAATGCAGCTGTTTAAGAAATCTCTTTTAATCTTTATCTAGTCTTAAAGATCTCAATTTCAACATCTATTTAATAACATATGAAAAAATAGAAGTTCTATGATTTATAGTCAAACCTAAATAAATAAAACTACACATATATATTCTTATATTCCTAATTATGAAGGTAGTCAATGAAAAAATAACAAATAAACTTAATATTTTTATTTTTAGTTTATTTATTTATAATTTATTATTATATTATTTATAATAGTTTTAGAAAGTAAATACATTTTAACTCCAGTAATATCACACTAATCAAAAGTAGCAAAAGCATAAGAAAATAGTCTCTTCTTTTTTTTATTTTTTGTCAAATCCAAATGAACTAAATACAATTTAAAACAATATCATTTAACTTACCTGCTATGAAAATGGATTTTTTCTGCTGAATATGAATGTGGCCTATTAGCACACTGCCAAATCTCTTGTGGTGTTAATGGCAAACTATTTGAATGTCCACTGGAATCTGAAGGCCTAGAAAACTTCTTAGAGAAAGAAAAGGAATGCAGCTGATTATCCCCATAAGTTTGAGTTTAAAATGTGCAGAAAAACCTGCACCAGGGTTTGCAGAGTTTATCACTATAACTGAAAGGAGTCTTAATGGTGATATGCTCATTCCATTACAGACATTACTTTCAACCAACTAAATAGGACAAAAAGGTGACTTTAGTTACACTTAACATCCCCAAATATAATTGTATATTTATAAGACTCCTTTCTCTTAATTGTAGGAAACAAAACATTAGTAATACAATGCTCGAAAAAAGAATACAAAACCCTACAAAAACAAAAAGCCAAAACTTCAAAGTTTATCAAATATCTAGTAGACATTACAGTTCGATGACCTTTAGCTGTTTTGAAAACATTCAGCTGTTGTCATATAATGCAGATCTTAGTATTTTTAGTTTGTCAACTAGCAATTTTTAATCCATTGCCAAATGTGCAGATGAAGCACATCATCTTTTTTTCTGCTACTGTGAAGTAAAGTGTTGAAATAAATCCAAAATAAAGAAAAAAATAAGCAAATGAAAGAAAATTTAAAAGAAAAATTGCATCTGGAGATGAGGAGGAAGTCTGAGACTTCTGAAAGTAATTGTGTTTTTAAGTCACTAAATTGTCATATTAATCACCCCAGAATAGCATATCCTTAAGGAATGAATAAAGACTGAAGACTAAGTTGTTTCTGTGACATGTTACCTTTGGCCAGTGCAGCTGGTTTGAGAGCAGGAGTGTTTTTGAAGGGAAACGGGTGGAATCTAGAGTTAGCCATTCCTTCTCTAATGCAGCCTGCATGAATGAGCAAAGTCAAATAGTGCACTGATAAAATCAGTTCAGTTTTGATAACTCTTGCAAAGTCTCTTTTAAATTGTCTTACATACTTTGTGCATCTTTTCAAGTTGTATATAAGAACAGCCACCTGCAGAACAATGACACTCAAAGCACCTTTGGAGATGCTGTATTGTTTTATTTTAAACAAATCAGATCAACAATATTTGTGGGTTGGGAAGGTCCTTTCTGGGTTTTGGTTTTGCAAAAGATGCAACCCCTGTTTCTCAAATTCCTGCGACTTTATTCAAACATTGTTAGTAAACCCAAGTTACTATAAAATACTGATAAACTTTGAAAAAATACAGACCTAAGATATTTGAAGGCATAAAGAACATGAAGAGCTTTGTGTGCTGTTTTTAGTAACTATTTTATGTCCAGATGTAGGTGCCCGATTCTGTCAAACTTGTTTCTGTTAAACTGAATTGCTTAACAATTTTCATTGAAATTTGGGGTCAAAATAATAAATTCTATATAATGCTATATGCTTCAATTACATAGTTTTATTTCTGATGTAATGGATTAAATAGGAAATTAAAATAATGGTTGGAATGAGGAAGGGTTACAGAATTAGTTGCTAACAAGTGTCCTTAGCACTTTGAGGCAGAATTCAGTTGTCTTTCATAAAAACAAACTCTAGACTTTGCTTCCAACCCAAACTTGCTTTTCTTATAGGTCCTTGAGGTTTTTACCACACCTTTTCAAAATATTCTGATAAATGAGAGAATCAAATCACTCCCACACAGTAAGTAAATACCACTGAAGAATTTGGCTTGTCTTACAGTCATTCAGGTTCTTCTTACTTCAATAGCAAAGAGCCTGGGGTTCAATCTTTTGAAAATGTTTGTTTTAAAAAACTGGGCTTTCTTTCTCCCATTCATAAAAGATTTCGGATTGTACTCTTTACTGACCCTGAGAAATGATCCTAAGTTTGGATGCTTTACTGTGTAGTTTGTGTAAACAGGACTTTGTACAGCCTTAGACAGGTGAACAAGATTTTGCAAGACCTTTGAAATTCACAGAGACAAAAGAATCATATTCCAGGTATTTTGAAAGGTTAGTCTAGGTACTGGTCAAAGGACTTGGTGGCTCTAAGATCAATCTTTTTGCATACATACTGACCAAACTTTGAAAAATAATGTTTGATTTTTATGTCTTAAGAAGAATGAATTCCTACATCTGATTGTTTTCCTGCTTCTGGAATTCCTTGTTATTTGATTACAGTATGTTTTGGGTTTCATTCCCTTATTTAATAAATCTAGAAAAATTCTATGTCCTCATTATTAACAGATAGCCACTCTTCCCCTCCTCAACATTTCAATTCATGATAAATATATAACCTTATCCATTTTATCATACCTCCTCTTTTGGGTAGTTGTATATGTTAAGAAATCTATGTAAATGAACTGCAGAGGCATGCGAAAAATAAAATGTATCACATTATTTAACTTTTACAGTTATTGACAACCCACAATTTATCTCTCCTCAGTGATGTGATTTCTGTTATGCTGATAACCACTGAGTGGTTGATTCACACCATTTTTATTAAAAAAAAATCCATTCCATAAAGCAAACTGTAAATCAAATCCCAAAGATGATCAATTAAATATGTGACATTGGTACAATTTGAACATAGAAGACTGACAAGTTCATATCTCAGCAGAGATGAAGTTACAACAATTCAAGATTTACAATTGCCTGGGTGCTATGAGTAGAATGGTCAAAAGTAAAAGCTATGAAAAAGTTACATCTGACTGAAAACTTCCTGTAAAAGTAGTTATTATTCATCCTTGTGCTCTTTAAATTTACTTCTCAATTGCACTATACAAATAATATTTTTATTTTGTCAGATGAGAATTTTTCACTTATTTTTCAGGACGGGGCATACAATCCAGTCGAAAGTTCTGGTATATACAAGTATATGAAAATAGCAAATTTTGGAAATTTTTCTTCGTCTATTTGCAAAGAATCAGTAAGATGGGAGAGAGAGGTAGATTTCCACTTGTACAATTTGAATGTCAATTAACTTAATTGGTGTGTACAATGATGTGTCCATTATTTACCTGAGTACTTAAATATTTTACAGTAGCAGGGAATGTTATCCAAGCTCTAATGGCAGATTTCAGGCCAAGTGTCCACACTGGCTAGTTGAATTTTTACCTCTCTGATGAAACAGTATGTAAAAGAAAAAAAAAAACCAACCAAACAAAACAAACAATTCCCTCAAACAAACAAACAAAAAGCCAAACCAAACCAAAAATCCCCATGAGAAATAACACTGCAAAGGTGTAGCAAATTTTTTGGAGCAAGAATCACTTAAAAGTATACTGACTGAATCCTTTTGCTTCATAGTTGTACCATAATCCAATTAAAGTTCTCTACTCTTAATATTCATGTTGAAACTTTTCTCACTAACATTCTGTTAGCCCAGCATTTGACATTTATTAACTTAGTACTACTAGTGGTTTTATTTCTTTTAGTCTATAAAATATATTTCAGTGTCCTAAATGTTGAAAAGAAATATCAGTAAAAATATAAAAGTATGAATCAAAGGTATAAATATGCACAACAATGAAAAAATGACAACTAATTAACCATTAAGTAAATCTTTTACTCCTATGAAGGTACAGCATATCAGAAAAATATACCACACTAATGTTTGCTTTGTCCACAAAAATAAACACATAATTGATTTTCAAACACTCTCACTACGTTTTCCCTGGACATTTTCACAGCACTAAGCTCAAGAAATCTCTGTCCACACCTTCCCTGTAAACAGCCCTAATGAAAAGTTTATGTCAGATTTACCAACACCTAAGGCTTAAAACTAGATCTGTTTGTACTAATATTGTTCACTATGATTAAAAAACAACAATCTGATGACTTACAAAGCAAATAAAATTAAGAGGTTTTGATTGTATGGTCTACACAAACAGCTAAAACAGCTATAGGGGTGGTGTATTTGTATTTATTTCTAAAGCCAAATTAAGCAGTTACCTAAACACTGAGGCTTTACACATATGTGCAAATCACATACAGTTGATTTAATACATATTAGCTCATCTGAAGATATCTTTTATGCTTTTGTATGCTCTATACTTTATTTCCAGTGTTTGTTTCAAAAAAGTCTGTATTAAATAAGTCAAGTTTCACAAACACACAAAACATACATAGAGCTTTTTATTTTTTGTTGCACCTATTTTTTTGTTACCCCATTTGAAACAGTTTTTTAGATTTTTAAACCCAATACAATTACCCATGATAGCACTCATCAGGAAGGAGGAGGTGTGAATCTATTTGATATTAGGGTTTTCTTACTGAATTTTAAGAATGAAACTTTCATATTATTAGCTATTTTCATTTATCCATTAGGATCAAGAACTTTTTATCCTGATTCACTACACATTTTTTATCTTTTGAGACAGTACTACTACAGGGTTCCTCCTTTGATTGTGCAGCTCATTAACAAACATTGGAGGCTTAGGGATTTTTTTTTTTCATGGCATATTATACATATTTCATTTTGTTCCTCCTTCATTTTTCAAGTATTGACTCAATTGCTTCCTTTGCAAAATGTAATAACTATTCACATCAAGCAATGAACTTCTGCAGTTTCAGAAACGTAATTCAATCCTACAGTGAGCAGAGTGAGAATGGTTCTGCTAACTTTAATTGGGTCTGAATGAGCTGCTGAGAAGTCGAGTTTAAGTGCAAATATTATTTACACAATCTAATCCTAAGCATTTTTTATATGCTCTGGATTACATTCTGGATCTAAATAATCTTTTAAAATATATCATGACTATACATGTAATTAGGGCTGCTCTGAGTCATATTTACACCATGAACAAAAAGTAGCTCTCAGGACAGTGTCAAACTTACACTCAGCTTTGAAGCACTTCTACAAGTCTCTGTCCAAACTGTGAATAATGCCATCACATATTGCCTTTCATCTCTCTGAGATCAAGGAGGATCACAAGAGCATAATAAAAACCAAACCAATTCCTGAAACTGTACTGTGGTTTGAAGCAGAGGATGCAAAAAAGCATTAACAATACAGGCTGAAAAGAAAGGCCAGCATCTGACATCTAACAACTCTGTTAAGGTCAGAGCAGATATCCATCTACATCAGTACTCTGCTTCCAGAAGAGTTCAGTAGCAGTTGCTTATGGAAAGAATGAAAAAAGCTGGACATGATGAGGACAATCCTTCCTTTAATACTTTATTTTAGACCTTGGAAACTGGTGATTAAGGACTTTCTGCTAAAATCTAGGGAAATATGCCTCACCCTAAAATAGTAATCTAATTCCTAATGACAAATGTAACTATATAGTCAGCATGTTTGCAATGACATGCCTACGTCAACCTACAAAGAATGCAAATCATGTATACAGCTCATAGGATGTAACTGCTGAAGTGGTGTGGATTAACTTTGAAAGGGCATCATGTTGGGTGCCACGGGAGCTGAAACTACCTCAGGTTTCCAAGCACGGTGGACCTCAGAGTCACTACCTAAGAAAAAAGTGAAACTATCTTTGAAAATAAGGGAATATTAACTCTTTATACCTTTTTTCCTTTCCTTTTTCATCTCTTCATTGAATCATTCAGTGTTTTGAGGACAGCAATGGTTTAGTCAGAAAAGAATTATTTACTGGTATTTATGTAGTGCATTTATTTATATGGTATTTTAAGATCAAAACAAGTAAATGACCCAACAATATAGACAAGCAGAAGAAAGCTAACATCCAAAACACACCATGAACTGAGTAATGACTGGCTCCTGATCATTACAACCTAACAGGAAGAGAGGCAAGTAAAAAAGAAAAAGGGTCTTCTATTAGAAACAGTATTTCCACATTAGAATTTCATAGAAATACTGGGCGAAATCCTGTGCTTTGAAAAAAGATTCACACTTCAAAAAAAAGATGCAGTTCACCTGCCTGGTTTTATCCAACATGTTTTTTCTGTACTTCTGTTCTCCTCTGTGAGGTAGGTCATTAATATCATCCAAAGAAGGAATGACCCCTTTTCAACTAGATGCTACAAAGTATCTGCCCTCTCCACATTCAAATTTGTTTTAAATAATAATACTATGTAATTAAAATAAACAAATAAATTAATCAAAATTAAGCTTTCCATTAGTCTTCTCTATATAACAGAAATTTGAATTAAGTTCTTCAGGCTGGTGATGTCCTTAATTTCTAGTTTATGGTGAGCATATTTGAATAGTGCACTTAAAGTCTTGTTCACTGAAAGACAATAAAATGGGTAAAAACAAAGACAAATGAAAGGCAGAACCTTCAACATCATTCTATGACCATTTTAAACAATTAAAATATTTATTTTAATTCCTCATGAAGAACTACTTTTCCTAATGTTAAACATCCTGTAGGTTAAATACTTGCTTAGACTGGGAGGGGGTGTGGCGAGGCAGAAGTATCTTATGCTGAAGGTTAACCCTCTGATACTCACAGCCAGCCCACTGAATTGTCTTTCATCTGGCAGAAAGCTGTAACTTTCTCTCTTGGCTCCTGGCAAACATATTTCACTCTGTAGGTTATTTCATTTAAATATCATGCTAGTCCAGGACAACATATTTAATTTCTTTTTAAACTAAACTTATTTCTGCCAAGGCCTGAGTATTTGCTGGGAATTTCTTCTCTTAAATACTAAGTAAGTTTTAACAAATCTCTTAAGAAATCATGATTTTTTAGCTCTTATAGCTAAACAGAAGAACCAGATCACTTTTCTATGCTCTTTTGTATAATGTTGATAGACTGTGATTGAAAACTTCCTTTGAAATTAAAGAACTGAATATATTTGTGTATTTAGCCTTTTCTTTCATCCAGTCCTTTGAGGAATCAGATTACTCTATAGACTAGTTTTTCTGTGGAACTCCAGTTCATGTGTAAAGCTTAGTTCAATGTTAGGAAGTTGAACATCAGTTCAGATCCAGACTTTATAAATAACTTCCAAAAGCTAAGAAAATGTCAGGCACGAACACCCTCAGCTGAATCTTCTATTAGCTGTAATATTATTCCACTTAAAGTACTACACAAATTCAGTCTAAACTCTGCCATTTTAAATCAGTTATGTAAACGCATTTAACAGTGTTATAAAAAAAACGTGGACAATCTTTAATTACATAGCTTAGAGGATACATATTTTACAGAAAATATATATCTGAACTTCAAGCAGTATGAAAAATAGTCCTTTTCTCTGAGTTTGTCTTCCAGTATTTTTCACATATTTTATGCGCTGAAGATAAATTGATTAGCACCCTAACAAAGGTTATTTTAACCTTTGGCAATGGTTCTTTTCCAATCCTGTCTTTATATAAGACAATATATGTACATTAGAAATCTGGGTACAACTGCAATCTTATGGCTGCAAAAACCAAACAGTTTCAAGACAAAAAAGTAGTGAGAATCACATGAATTCCAGAGAAACACTGCAATGATTAATTGACCTCAAGAGATTTTATAGACTTATAAAAACTGGTTAATTATTAGAATACATTCTTGTAGGAAAATAAGAGGACAAGGAGATTTGTCCATTTCTAAGAAAGATATATTGATGATTACTGGAAAAATCACATTCTGTTAAGAAAAAAAATTAAGAAAATTTTATTGTAGAATGTCTTCTCCAAATGTAGTATTTTCTAACTTTTTATTAAGTTTGGAAAACTAGCTGTTCTCTAAAATTCAAATGCATATATATATATATATATATATTTACATTTAATACATGTACCAATGTGTTTGCACTACACAAATGCAAATAAAATGAGAAGAATTTATTGTGGAAAAGTAAATGAACAATGAAAATTTCAAGGACAACGGAAGTTTTCTTTCAAATAAAAGGTTGAATGTCTTCATACATAATTAACTCTCCAAAAGTCTGAATCTTATTGCAGTTCATGTCAGTTATTCATGACCTATAAGACCAAAAATTTTCTAAAAATTAATTTTCGCCTTATGTCTGACAGAGTTCAAAAGAAGCTCTGTGTCCTTTCTTTGAATACAGGAATAAAAAATACAGACTACCACAGATGGGTAAATGGTAGCCTCAACTTCAGAGCTTAGACATGATTCAAGTAAGCACCAGGAAGGTATGCCTGAAAAATCTTTTGAGATATAAACCCCCACCCATCTCAATAAACATCATGTTCCTGGAACCTTCAAGGAACCCCTCAAAATGTTCTAAGACCCTAGATATCATTTTTCCCCATTAAAATGACAAAAATCTTCAGGACTTACCCTCTCTGACTCTGGCACATGACACAAATTTTTTGCTGCAATGTCTCTATAAACCTTTTCCCAAGTTTTTCTACTTTCATGAAAACATAGAAACAAAGCTTTCAAGGGAAAATGAGTTAAAAACTTAAAAAAACAAAACAGACAAGGAACCCCCCCTCAGCCCTACCCCTTAAATACTGGGCATTCAAAGAACTTTGAAGGAACATAACCCAAAATGTTCTACCCAGCTTAGATAATGGATACTAAAATACTATAGAAAAGAAAACTGTGCTTCAGCTTGCAGTTTTGTCTAAAGAAAAGTCATGCAGAAGCACAGCGTAATAAAAAATAGACTAGTCATAAGTTTATAGTCATTTAACCTTTAACATGTTTCAAAGTTCAGGTCACATGAAAGATTAGATTCAATTTCAAGACAACTTTTCCTTTTTGCTTAAAAGTCCCTATTTCAGAAACAAGGACAAAAATAAAAGGATTTTCAAGATAAAGAGCAAAGAAAGGCTAAGTTATAAACATAGTTTTAGATGGAATTTATGTTAACAAACCTCTAATTGCACTACAAAATCCTTAATTCTAAAGAGGTATGTCTAAATCATCTCTCAGCTTCACTTTTACTGTCTTCCTTATATGTCTTTAGCACTGTCTCTTCTATTTGAAATAAATTATCCACAAATGAATCTGCAAGTTGAAATTTGTTCATTCACACCTGTATTCTCAACACCTTAAATCTTTTGGGACATGTAATGATACTCAAGAAAGAAGCTGATTCTTTGGGATGTTTTCCTGGTTTATGAAATGATCAATAGCTACTCCTATATCCATATGAAAAAAAAGGTTTTAAGTATTTTTCATGCCAAAATAATACTAGACTGAGTAGTAGGACAGTATTTAGCATTTAAGATTCCTTAGCCCACTCTATTCTAAGACAACCTAGACATAAACTTAAATAGATTTTAGCTAAATTAAGACTGTATTTTAGCATATGAGGTGTTTGGGGTCTTTCATCATTCTTTGTTTACACTGTTAGAAACTAAAACATTGCATGAAAATCCGTTATGACTACACATCCTTTTCTGTGGGACTGCTTCCCAGCAAGTCAGACCCTGACCAACAGTATTGCCCATATATTGGACTTTGCACTTGCTCTTGGCAAGCATTACGAGGCTCTGGTCAGCCTGTCTATCTAGCCTGTGCAGGCTGCTCTGAAGAACTCCCTGATCCTCCAAGCATGCCAGCCACTGCCCTCAATACAGCACCATCTGCACACTTGAGACTGCATTCTGCTCCATCATACAGGTAGCTAATAATTTTTTTTACTATTTTGGTCTCCCTACCATCCATGAAGGGCTCCATTAATTATTGTCCACCAGTAATTATGACTCTGAAATTTTCCCCCACAAAATGCAACTATTTGAGCCTGGTACTGCAGCCAATTTGCCAATGACCTTATTGTCTACTTTCCCAGCCCATATCTCAATAAATTTTGGGGATAAGACTCTAGGAGATAGTCAACAGCCTTCCTAAAATAAAGGCATGCCATATGCACTGCACTCCCCTTACTCATAGTGCCAGTCACCTTGTGACAGAAAACAATCAAGGTGACGAGTCCTTGGTAAACCCACGCTAGATTCTCACAATCACTTTTTTTCATGGATTTAAAATTGGCTTCTGAATACATTTACTCCAAGCATTCCCAGAAAATGAGATAATGTTAATGGCTTCTAGTTCCCTGGATTTTCTTCAATTTTCTGAAGATGGGTGTGATGTCTGCCCTTTTCCAGTCAGCTCCCCAGTTGCTGTGATTTTTCAAAGATGATAGAGAGTAAACTCAAAATTATTTCAGACAACTTGTTCAACCTCCTTGGATGCATCCTATCTGTTCCCTTGGACTTGCATATGTTCAGGGGAGTTAAGATGTGCTGCAATTGGATAGCATCTGCTTTCCTCTAAACCCAAAGGATTTCAAGCTCCAGGCAATAAGACAAGGAGAGATTTAAGTGCAGAGCATCACATAAGCTGACATCTCATGTTCCTCTTCAGTTCCTCCATAAGAACTGCAATTTAACTCAATAACAATATTCACAGAATCAATGGCTTCTTCTCACAGAGTACAGACAAATCAAATAGGTTAGCTCCTGAAATTTGTAAATAGGGACTACTAAAAAATCTTTTTTAATGGAAATCTATGTATGTGGACATGCGTAATATTAGACATTTAACTACATATTTTAACCACAACCTATCTATCTATCTATCTATCTATCTATCTATCTATCTATCTATCTATCTATCCCAAAACATCAGTTTCAACATTACACAAGAATTAAAGAACTTAGAGAAGATATATTCAATGATTAGAGATCCCTCTAAAAGCTCAGCTTTCAAAAGACTCCAGATGGAGATGTAGTCATTGAGAAGAATCTGTGACTGTATTATTGCTTCCATTTATAATGATGCTTTTGGCTTAGAACAATTTTCCTTTGAGGCTACAGTAGTGAATAGAAACTTTAAAAAATTAAAGTTTTTTTTTCCACTTACATACATTTTTCCATTGCTTGCTTTGCTTATTCAATTTTGACGCTTTACTTTGTCTTTAGAGATATAATAAGAATTATAATTAATGATATAGCTATCCTTTGCTATATGTTATATAGCTATCCTATGCTATATGTATATATGGAACAAAATGTAACTTAGAAAAATACTACACCATTTGCTCCATATACGCTCCAAATTTGCAGTGCTATGCATCAGTAGTAGGCTTTCCTTTGGGAAATATTTGTTTGAATCTGACTATTTAACCAAGAACTGGATAGAGGCAAGTGATGAAAATAGGTTTTGTTAGCAGCATTTCAGGAGGTAGGAAGAATCAAGATGTCATGGTGGAAAGCCAGAAAACAACCAGAGCACATCCTGCCTGAGCTGTGAAGCTGGAGTGCTAGTGACAGCCTTTAGTAGCTGTGCTTGTGTTTATTTTTTCAGGTACTGACTGCAACAACCCACTTCCAAGTCCAGAACACCTGAGACAACTAGAAAATGAGATAAGCAGTACTGCTGAAAAACGTAGAAGTTTTATGCATCTGCAGATGCCACAAACTATGAATGGCATGCAATCCACTAACACAGCAGCTAAAGCAACAGGAACATATCAAAAGATTATTGATAAACACTCACTGAAAAAAGATTGATCCTCCAATATATTGCCTAGGAGAGAGTTTTTTCCTCCTTTTTAAAAGAAGAGTGTGGATCTAATGAAATTTTCAACAGGCACTTTTTTGCTTTTCTACAACACTGTAACTTTACCTGAAATTTGATGAAAAAAGGATCATATTCTTTCCAGCAAATAATGCAGAAAAGCTGGATGCTAATCTGACATTTATAAGCAATTAAAGGAATTAGACATATATAAGAATGTCAAGATGCAACAAATGTTATGGGGACCTTCTAATCCATGGGCAACATTTATTTCCTGGCACTAGCCAGAAAACAGCAATCACTGTCACAAACTCACAATCACAATCCCAGTCTGAGACAAACCACATTATGAAGGATTATCAGAAAAGAAAACAAAACACATCATATGGGTCTAGTTTGGACATGTGATAAGAAAATTAAAGATGGGAGACATGAGGAAATGCTTTTTCTAATTACCATTTACTTATTAACAGTTAGCACACATGAGCTAGTTCTTATTCTTTCCAGCCCTCAGAAAAGAAAAAATGAGAAGAAAAATAAAACTGCTACCTACCCTATTTGGAAGGTTAGCAAAAAAATTGGGAATGGCTATGTGTCTGAGTGTGGATATGGAAAAAAAAAAAAAAAAAGAGAGAGAAGGAAATTCCTGAACAATAATTTCAAAAGCTGTCAAAAACCCTGGAATTTAAAAAATTTACATAAACAAGCTCAGAACAAGAACAACACTCTGTCTCAGGGCAACAGTTCATCTTCTTTGATGAACAAAGCAGTGATGGATTTCTTTTTAACTCGATTGCAACTTATAAAGTGATTTTCTTTATGAAAAAGAATGACTAAAGTGATTTAAATTAAATTTAAAATGCAGTTAAATACAGTTTTAAAATAGAGTACTTTGTGCGCCATTTAATCATAAATATTGATATTTCTCTTGATGAAAATAAGATGGGTCCATATACTTATTCAGTGGTCATTGCTCAGGGTAAACAATTGTCTAAAAACTCATCATATTTAACTTATGCAGCTTTCTATGACCTTGGCCAGTTTAGACATTTTGCATTTGGCTCACATCATATTTACATCAAGAAAACAACAATACTGATATTTAGATGGTACAGAAGTAAGAGCTATGTCAAGCAAATGTGCTGTCAGATTTCATCCACCAGAGGTAAAGTGAGCTCTGCCTTGTAGATAATTTGCTACATGGATGGACTGCTGATGAATGGTTGCCTTAAGATCAGCCTTCTGGCGCATGTAGGCTGGAATTCTCCAAAGTCCACATGAAAGACGTGAAGATATCACTAAATACCAGGCTCATACTTTGTGAAACATCTGCTGGCCAGATCTTTCATGTCATCTGGGACAGCCTGTTTGACATCGCACAACCAGACACAAAACACTACTGCCACCAGTCGCCTCTGAATGGCTTTGGCAATGGATGGGAGCTGATATGGATACAAGAAGGTATCAGCAATGGTTCAGGTGAAATGACTACTTTTCATGCTATTGTTAGATAAAGCCCATTCCTCTAGCCCAATCACATGCAATCCTTTTTTCATGTAATAAGGTGTTTAACTTGTACTAAAAATATACTACTGTTCAATGGGAATAAACAAAGTTAAGATCTTTGTCAAAGACTAGGGTTTCCCTCCCCATGCTGTTTCAAGTCTCACCTTCCACGGAACACTGGGTACACAGAGCTTATAATGAAGATATAAAACATTTTTTTGTTAAGACTGGTGCCTAATGACTTATTGCACAGTGATATTTACAAATGGTTTAGATAGGTGCTTGCACGGTAGTGATTTTGTAGAATGTTAGATAGCACCAAATAAAATCATAATGACTCAAACCTACATAACAGTATAAGAAAAAAACAAAACCACCACAACACAAAATAGTGAACTATTCAAAAAGCTTTTAGACAAGATTTAAGACATTTGTATCAGTTTCCAATAAGGAAAGATTTTTCTTCCCTTCTCTCTCATTTCACTCACCCTATACAACAAAATACTGAAATCTGCAGTACAAAATTGTATCCAAATATTTTCCTCTTCCTTGAAACCCTAGCATATGGGATCTCTTAGCCAAGCAATATGTACTCCTCCCTACACACTTGTTTGAGACACAACAGATAGCCACTGATACCATGTGTCATTATTTGGCTCTGCTTCAGCACTTTGCTATAAAACACTGAGACCAGAAAAGAAGGAATAGGAAGTATAGACTGTTCCAAGTTTCTGATGCTTGTTTCTCCAGGAGTAGGAAGTCCACATGATTTGGTATTACCAACTGCAGAGAAAGACACAGCTACAGACATATGGAAACAGACAGCCTAGTAGTGAGTAGCCAGTCTGGGCTAGACAGAGCAGAGTGTATGCCTAGTATAGTTTTGCCACACATTTCTCAAAATCAACAGCATGGACAACATATATATACTTGAAAAAAAAAACAAATATTGCAGGTTATCATTCTAGTTACAGTCATCAACGTTAAACATAGAAATATTCATTTACTGAAAAAAAATATCCTTCACAGACATATAAACTATAAATTTATCATATACACTGCTCTGTAGAAAACAGATGTTATATTTTTCAACACAAGAAGTTATGGGCTTGAGTAACTTATTTGACATCAGTTCACAGTTCAGCCTTTGAGCCTGCTGTGCAAATTTAAAATGTCAGCTCGTGGTTCACCTGTCATCATCTGAACCTAAACACTTCCTGAGAATTTTTCCCAAAATCCATGTTTTACTTCATTCCTGATAAACTCATTAATAATTTGTGAAAAAGAAATAAAAAAGAAAAAAAATAAATAAATAGTTGTGTGGCAACACCAGAAGGTGATACGCTACAAATCTGTCTGAAATCAGCTGGGTTTCTTTCTCCTGCCTTCTCCATCCCTTCCTTTTCTCCCTGGCCTCAGGAACACCTGCCCAAATATGATTGTCTTGTTGACAGAAAGGTGGAACAAAATTGTCTGTGTAGTTTTCAGTTAAGCAATTAAAAACCGCAAAACCAAACATGACAGGGTTATTTGGGCCAGACAGAAAGAAACAAGAATGGTTCAACTGAATTATTGTGTGTAAAACTCCAGCCTACTGGCTGACTAGTTCAAGACAGGGTATTTTCCTTCTTTAATATACGAACAGACACTTCCTTCCTGTGTGAAGAAATAAAACCTTCAATGTTCTGCTTTTTATTATTTTAGAAAGAAGCCAGGGATCAGAGAACATCAACTAATGAAACTGTTTTGTATATGTATTTCAAATTAAAATGAAAAAAAATCCTAAAATTTAATCCAGATCTCTGTGTTTACACACACACATTTCCTGTCTACCAAATGATTCTTGGAACTTCTGCCTCAAACCTTTTGCATGCTCTTAAATAAAGCAGTAATTCTGAAAATATACCTTAAAATAGTTGCTAAAAAGGAGAAGAAAAAAATAAAATTACCCTAAGTCATCAACTCATTGGTAATAATTTCACAGAAAGCCCAGCTATTTTCTTTGAGGAGGACTTGGAAAAATAAGGCTGGTATCAGATGAACTGATCAACTGTAAACTGCACCACACCAACCAACAGCATACTTGGTTTCATAACTCCATGATCCACACGAACACCTACTTATAAATGGGACTATGTCCTGCCAGTAGCAGGGCTATTGCATCAATCTCCTTTGCAACATTACAGTGGAATATTGATAAATGGCTCTTGCAAAGACACAGCAGCTGAATAAGCACATTCAGAGACAAGGATTCATGAAAACAATCTTAGTTATATCCTCTTAGGTCTCAAAAGGCTAAAGTGCTGTTAGTTGGGTTGTTTTTTTTTTGCTTTACCTGAAAGGATTAATAAAAAATAAAAAAAAAGAAAAGCGGCCAATGAATGTGAACAATTAGAGAAAGAGTCCTCCAGACAAGTACATAGGTGACTCATCAATTACTACTATTTAATATGCATACTAGGTCTAGGACTTCCCATATAGATTATCTTTTGAGGCTATAAAGAAAAAAATATTCTTTTTCTTGTTTACTGAATAACAATATTGATCCCATAGACATTTTTTATTTTTTACCTACATATAGCTAAATTCAGTTTTGAATGTCATGTTATTCCTCATATTCCTCTGGAGCCACTTTTATTTCTTAGAATGGAAGCTTCTCATCCAATTTCAACCCTTTTGAAACTGAAAGAGTATTTCTAACTCTATATAACTTGTAAAAATAAGCAGTAATTTCTGGTTATAAGGCATAACAGAATTGCTAAGTGTGGGTTTTATTTTTTTCTGATTTAAGCGTACTCCTCTTCATAATTTACTACTGTATTTAAACTTCTGATCTTTTTAGCACACTACATATAAGAGAATAAACCTGCTTCACTTTTTGCTTTGGGGATATGTTATTTTTACTGGAATATAGCTGACATTCAGTGTTGCAGTATTTTCTAATTTGGTCTCATTCTACCATAAAAATGAACAAAATACACATTAAAATATTACTGAAATTATAATTTGTTATTAAAATACTGAAAATATAAATATTTGGACTAAAAGAAACTGTTTCCTTACTCTCATTTGATTGCCCTTTAGCTGTAAAAATATATGGCATTCTACAGTGGGTGTGACATTAATAGATCAGTAAGTACCAGAGCATCTCAAATAGCAGGAATCCAAGAAAAATACATCTAAATCAGCTATAAATAAGAAATGCTTCTTTATTTCTGGACATCCAACATGTTAATCCCAGCCTTGGTAGTGATTTCTATTTTTCTTATTTCCAACACCTTCATGATAGCTTATGAAGAATAGTGAAGACTTTATGCTAATTACTGTGCTTACTTCAGAAAGCGTGAAAGCATCCACATTTATTTCTTCATATTCATCTTCCACTTCATCACTTTTAACATCTGCAAGAGCACTGGCCAGTTTCTTTCGCAAAAGAAAACCCTTCCAAAATGCCTAAACAAAATATTTAAAGCATGTTATACACAGCCATAGATCAAGCCCAAATCCAGATTCTCTAAGTTATCCCATTAGGAAGATAAAACATCTTGGGCCTTTGTTTAATAGCTCAATGATCTGTTTTTTGAACTTTATGTGACATTTAAAACTACAAGACAAATTAAATGCCAGCATATGTCTAAAGCATAGAGTACTCAAGAGGCTCTCCACAAGTAAGCAGAAAGGAATCCTGCAACTCCCTCAACTACAAACCTGGGTCAACTAATTAATTATTTGACAATTCCTTCAGGGACTATTTTAAACTGAAAGGAAAGGCTACATAGGGAAAGCCTGAGTGCCAACTTTCAAACTACTGAGAATAAAAATACAGATGTACTAAATGTCTTCAGGTTTATAAGCAGCAATTCTTGGAAACATCTCTTGTATTTCACCTAGGTCAATAACTCTTTCTTAACTGTCTAAGATCTTTATTTTAAAAAAATATTACCAGTAAGCATAATCATCTCTAAGAAAAATAAGCACATTAAAATTAAAGTGCTAGAAAACTAGAAAGGGTGTCAGAAAGATATGCCAAGCATAGAATCATGTCCAGAAAAAACACTTCAGAGATCAAAATGAGTTAGATGAAATTAAGAAAACTACATACAACACAGCAACTTCCCCCCAAATCAGTATTTGACATCATTAGAATTCAAGATGCCCCAAGTGTTTGAAACACCATGCAAAATATTGTCACTGTCATAAAAGAAGAGGTGGTGCACACCTTTAATGACTCTGCAATGAAAACACTAAAACAGAAAGGGTAAATCTCATATTCTGGCTTAACATTTAGATTATTAATTTTTAGAAAAGGTTTTTCTAATCACATAAATTATTGGAAATGTTACTATTTTACACACATATTTCCTGATTATTACAAAATGATTAAATGCTTTAGAGTTGCTTTCTTATAACTTCATTGTTGTTATTTTTCTGCAGGCCTTCATAAGCATCAAGATAAAATATCCTGATATTAATGAGTTATCAAATGACAAATATATTTCATTCAAGAAAGACAATTAGTTTTGACAGATTTAAAGGAGAAAACTAATCCTAATGATATACGCAGAAGCCTAAATTTTGAGGCAGCTGCTAATAGAAACCTATGAAAGCACCAGGTCTGTGCTCAGTCATGATCAAAAAGAAAAATTACATGTAGTAGTTTTTAAGAAATAAAATAAAAACTTTCTTACTGTACAAATTCATTCATATGGAATTCAGATCTTGTTGCTCCTTTAAAAAAGATTGTAACAGATTGTGGCAAAGGTTCAGAGAGGAACAAAAAGATAAAGAGAATTACAGAGAAATGTGAAAATAGACCAAACAGACTAAAATTTTATTTACAAAAAGTGGTTATAAGGATGGGTGTATGAGAGATCTAAGTATCTGTAATATGCACAGAAGATAAATAATAAATTACTTCTATTTTCATACTCATTTTGGGAGTTACCATGTTTGAAACAAATGAAAGGAAGCGCATATTAATCACTATATAGATTTGTTAAAAGCACTACTTTAATATACGGTAGAGGCTAAATAACTAAGTCAAAAAATGGATTAAATAAGTTTATGGAAATCAATTGTTAATATGCTAGCTCCACATTATACTCCAAAAAGAAATTTTTACTTCTAAATCACTTTGTCATTTTTGAAATTTGTGTATAAGACTTTATGGAATGTTTCCAAGTAAACTTGAAAATATAAAAAAATTATGAAATTGACAGCACTGACTTGCTTCAAAATGTAAAAAATACCCCCATGAACCTTGTCAACTTGGCAGGCAAATGCTGGTTACCAAACTAAACAGAGTCAAGGTATGGACTTCAACTCCTGCCTGTGGTAATCCATTCTGTTTAACTGTTATTAGCTCAGTACCTACCATAGGACAGCCTAGGCCATGGTCTGTTCCCAAGGACAATATGGATAAAGCAATCCTGGGTTTTGGAGATGGGAACAGAAGGAAAGAAATGGAAAGGTAGAATAGAAGAGACAGGAAGATTATTTAGTCACATAGATATCTGACACAACAGATTAGTTACACAGCATCCATCAGTTTCATAGCACAGACAGGCCCCAGTAAGAGCACAGGCACAGTATCTCTTAAGCATGATATTAGAATTAAATCAAGTAAAAATAATTCTGAGAAATACTTGGTGAAAAAGGGAAAATATTTTCATGTATAAAAAATATATGTATCATATTCTATAATGGTTTTTTTTGGTAATGAAGTATCTGTTTAAGAAACAAGAAGCTTATGCTGATTAAATAAAACAAAAATGTTTAATTATGAAACTTAAAATGATAATAAGCAAAAATAGATTAAAGATGACAATTACAGAAAACTAGAAAGATTTTTTTTGTTATTAAACTGACAAAATAAGAAAATATCATCAACCAACCTGGATTACTGTGGCAGCTTCATGCTTCTGTCTCAAAGCTCCTACAAACTGATGATTTTCTGTTCTACTGCAATCATTTTTCCTCTGAGCATGGTACTGCCGCCAAAAGGACTGGATCAAGGATGCTGCTGTATGTAGTCTCATGGAGAAATAAATACATTTATGACTCACATATCCTCACCAAAACATCTGGATCACCATATCTGCCAAACTTCAGCCATAAAATATAGGACTGTGCTTTAAGAAAAATGTAAAGTTGTGCCACTAAACAAGAAATTACAATCCAGATATGACATATATGTTCAGAAACACTGGAGGATATTCACATCATCTAACTTCTGAATCCAATTATCTAAGGACTAATCTCCACTGGGTTCTATTCTGCAAATAATCTCAGTAGAGGAAAAGTCCTCAAAGGAAGGATTAGGAGCAGAAGTGGTGTGAAAATGACCAAATAAAGTCATTGAATAAGTACTGATTAAGTACTGAATAAATGTACAAATAAACAACAACAAACAAATAAATAAACAAAACAAATAATTAAAAAAAAAACACCTACCAAAAAACAAACACCAAGCACTAAAGAGGAATAAGTACTCAAAATATGAGACACCTATTTTTAATGGAACAGACAGGAAAAACACAGAAAGTGCAACTTCATCTTTTGCCTGAGTTTAAGACTTCTTTAGACTTTAAGACTTCTGACCACTGATTATATGAGTACATTTTCTAACCTGCTTATTTTTTAAGAAGCACTAAGTACAGAATATTTAGATCTGTTCAGTGACTCATATTTCTAAATATATGTTCAAATAATTCATACTGATGGAGAAAAAGTATAATGTCAGCTCTGCATTGTGACTTTACTATATTTATTATCTTGGAATTCTTTTCTCCACAAAATACTCATTTCAATTGGACAGTGTATTAAAGAAAAGACATCTAAATTTCCCATCTCTACATAATTCCTTTCCTTGTGTAGTGCATCTATTTAAATAGAGGACTACTAGTCAGCAAAAAATAAAAAAATAATCACACTTCAGAGGTCAAGACAAATACAAAAAAATGGTTTGCATTCTGTTTTGAAGAGAACTCTCCAAAATCACATTTACAGAATTAATTCAAAACATTAATGAAAAACTAAAGGAACCATTTCAGAAAAAATTTTGAAGTATTCATCTCATGCAAGAGACTAATGTATTCTTGCTCTCAGCTTGCTGATGCATGGTCTTCCTTAATCATAAATTTTATGAAAAATTATTAGTGTCTTAAGTACCTACTGTCCTATTTACCATAAACCTAAACAGCTCAAAGAAGCACATCCACCATGCTTGCTTTCCATACTGTTCTCAATACATGTTTTTGAAACTGAATTCTTATGAAATTTCAACTCAATTCTTGAGTATTTACTGCAAAAAAAATCAGCTTCTGTTTTCCTCGTATGTACATCCAGAACTATACAAATCAGCAGCAAACACATTTCAAAGAGTTAATAAACCAGCCTTTTTCATGCAGGATAAAATTTGGGGACACATAAGTTGAACTGTCCTCTCACCCCTGCCTCTAATTTTAAGAAGAAGGTTAAGGCGTTTTGGAGGAGTATTGAAAGCAGGGCAGGCCATTAGCTCTTCAGTCATCACAACAGCACAAGACTGGCCTAAATCAAGGGATTAGGATTGTAGATTTAAGCAATTTTCCCTCTTGCTTTTTTAATGGTACTGACTGTAAAGTTTACACAGATGAATCTTGAATGTCTAATTAATAATTCTGGCAAAAAAACCTTATACTAGTTTCTAGTTAATCTCCTCCAAACTTTCTACAAAACATTTGGCATTTGTATTCCTAACTCTGCATGTGTCATTAAATTGGTGTCTTAACCTTATTTGAAGTATGTAAATATCTATATCCTAATATACCAACTGGGAGAATACCACAGAGGATTCTTACTTGTTAATATATAAAAATAGTGTGCAACACTTGAATATAACTCTTTCTTGTCTAATAAACTTAAAAATATTATCTTACAAGTTCTGTGCCTCTGTTTTAAACAAAAAATCCTCACTCCTATTATCTCTCTATATAATCAACTTGAAAGCAACACGACATCCATCTCACCTTTCTGTATCATCACCAAAGTGCTGGAGATTTCTTCCCGTATCACTTGCTACTATCACTGACTTTTGCAATGTGAGTTGGCTTGACATGTTATTGTTGCCTTTTCTCTCCCCACTGTAATTAAGACAAGATTCAGTACTCTCCTGCTTCACTCTCTGATCTCCTCTATTTTCCTTCTGATGCACAGGTATGGAGGAGTTAATGAATGTGGCCTGAATATCACCAGTAGTAATCCATCTTTTGGAAGGATCCAACAAGACCTGTTTATTTTCTGTCACACCCATGATAAAGAGGTTATTTTCCTGTAGGCAGCCAGTGGATGTTTGTTTTAAATAATTTTGAAGTGCTTCTGGTCCATCTCTTTCAGTAATGTTCCGTTCACCATACTCGTGTACATATCGATGTTTAATACTTAGTTTCATCAACTGATTAAAATACCAGCATTGTCCCAGTGCAGAATCAATAGAAGAAGCAATTCTGGGAAAAAAAAAAATAAAAAAAAAAAAATGTTGGCATGTCTGTTAGAATGCTTTAAAAAGAAAAAATCCGTCTATTATTTCCTAAAATAGCTTGTATTTTCAAGTATTTTTACATGTTTCCATATTCTTACAACAAATAGCAATTACTCTGATTGGAAATCCAGTTTCAGTAATTATAAATTTTAATAGCTTTTGTCTTTCTTTGGACATATTTAAAATACAATCACACAGATTTTTTATTTTACTCTGAGTTTTTCTAAAAGAGAAAGTTTTCAGTCCTTTTAAAATAGCCATTACAGCATACATTTCACTATTAACTTTCTGTGTGGTTAGTGGCATGTGAAGCACAAATTTTTAGAGGGTTTGAGGCAATTTTGCCTTAATCAATCTTATCTGGCAACTATGAAAGCTCATATAAAAATAACAGTAATTTTAAATTTTAGATAGCACAGCAACAAACCCCAAACTTAGATTCAAACCAATAAATTACAATATCTAAATAAAATTCAGGATAACAAACTTTCAAGTACAGATCTTTTTATCAATATAAGGCAAAGTGCTAGATTGAAGCGACTGTAGCCTATGAAGTCTGGCTCTCATTAGTTCTTTGTGTTAAACTATCTAAATGATGAGGTTAAGTAAGAGTAAATATGAACTAATTGTTACAGATTCAGACAGATGTCTGTACTTTGAATGGTGTTTGTTCATTTTATTAGGTAGCAGGTACTTCTGGAATCATGAAAACATTTTTCTTTAATAGAACAGATAAATGCAGAGATCTGTAATCTGGTGCTAATTCCAAAGGAGTAAAAAGTCAATTTCAGGTCAGCAATCCAAGAGAAAAAGTAGAAATAAGACAAATTTTCTTGTTAGTCTGGAAAAATTAGGTCCTAAAATTATAGTTAGAATAACAGAAATTTCCTTCCTGTTCATCATTCTGGAAAGGTAAAATTTTTAAAAGGTTTTACTGGGGACTCTTTACCATTATAATTATATTCTCAGTGAAGTTCAACTAAGAACATTTTAGATTTTCAAGAACATAATCAATCAGACCCTAGAAGAGTAAAAAGTATCCCAACTCTCCCTCTGCTAATGCAACTTCAGTGCTATTGGACAAAATCTGAATGGGTAAATTGATCCACACAATTTAACTCATTGTGCAATAGCTGTACATTTAATTGTCCACTACAAAACATTATTCCTACTCCTGTTAATTCCATACATATGACAAGCTTTAAAAATATTTAAACCAATTTTATTTGCTTAAGGATCTAATTCACTACATAGTAAGAATAACAACTTCTTTAACATAAAATACTTAAAGCATTAGTGAAATTTTTTAGTTAAATATATAGAATTGTGTTAATGTTAAAATATTAAAAAAACATAAATCTGGTAAAAGATCATTACCGAATTTCTACATACAATAATATAGTGAGAAGACAAAAACAAAAAACAAAAAAAAAGGAAAAATTGTTTTCCTTTTCTTTGCTTTATTTTGTTGGTTTATTTGTTTATAAAAATTAAAATATTGCAGAAAACCCCAGAATGTTTTATATATTGAACAAAAAAAATTACCTGTGAAAACCATATGCTAAGTATCCTTGCTCATGGTAAAAAAAACCAGAAAGAAAGAAAAACTAACCACCATAAGAAAGAAAAACTAACCACCATAACAGTGAATCCTCTCCTTTGACAGGTGCAGGGGTATCTCAAGCAGCTATTTCACCCTTCCAGTGGCTATGAATAAGTCAAGCAGAAATGGAAAGGGAGATTGAGGAAGCTAAAATTCAGGCAGGGAATAATTTTGTGGTCATCAGGGAATGTGTGCTCGTTTTTTTTTTTTATAGAGGCTGGTTTTTGGGCAGTTTTTCCAAGCAGTGGCTGCAAAATATCATCTTGTCATTGTGGACATGCATTCTCTCCCATACCTTCCCCAGCAATCCACCATTATACTTTGATTTTGCAGGATTTTTAGGCTGCCCTCTGTACCAACAAGTTTTTGATTTAGGCAGTCACAGTAGCCTAAATTTAAAGAAACTACAAAGGAAGCTGAAGTGATATCAGAGGCTATGAAGTGGCAGGGTATGTCTGAGGCTCTCCAGTGCACAGACACCAAAGGTCACAATGGGACCTAGTACTAACATGGCAGTCAGCTTGGTGCTTCCCTTCAGTGAACAGGGATTTCAGGCATCCTATCAACACACTGCAACTTTCTCAGTGTCTCAGTAGCACTGCACTCTTGATACCAGAGATGTGCTCCTGAAGATTGCTTATTCAAACCACAGAAAAGAAATTGCTGTAATGGAAAATAGGCAGGACTGGTTTACTTCTTTAATGATAAAAGAAAAAACAAAACAAAAAACGTACAAGGAAAGAGAGAAGACACAGTAAAAATTATGTCAATATAAAGACTTTTGATACCACAATATTTACTTTTCAATTAATGGAAATTCATCGCCTTTCAGACCTTTTGCAGTGTTATTTGTCACACTTAACCTGGAATTGCTTCTTGGTTAAGATCTGACCAAGATTTTAAGTATAAACTAGCATTGAGACAAAACAAGAAATTAAATTATCCTATGGAAACACCAGTATCCATAGTGTCTGGCTGCTTAGTATGCAATGAAATATAAATATGGTGGCCTTGCAACAGCAAATTTTTTATGGCTTTCAGCTTTGACCAGCACATTCCTTCATGCTTAGTTGCTGCCAGGCTACCCACAGCTTTATTTTGATCATAACAAGTGAAAGTGATTTATGCCATATGCAAATTTTAGCATAACCACAAAGCATAACCACTGCTTTTGCCGTGGGAGAAAGGGGTAAGAAGCCAGAAGAACAAGGGATGAGTCTTGCAGTACTGCACAAATATGCTAAACTAGCAGCCTTGATACTAAAGACCAAGATATTATTTTTACAAAAAAAATACTAAGAGCAAAAAGCTGCTTGTAGGTTGTTTTGGTTTGGTTTTTTTTTTTTGTTTGTTTGTTTGTTGGTTTTTTTGTTGCTGTCACCAGATACCTCTCTATTTGTGCCAGCATTTTCCAGGGGCTTTGAGGTAAGATAAAAGCATTAGAAACAGATTTTAATCTATTTGGAAATTTAAGTCAGGCATTTATTAAGGACTGTTACAACTTCAGTCCTCACATCAATTCACAAAGAGTATCCATGACTGTCCTGGTTAATTTAGACCAAACCCTGCTCAATTCCCATGCAATGGAGGAGTAGAGGGAGGAGGAATAAACCCCACTGGCAGCACCTAGGAAGCCTAAGGATCCATGCACAGATTGACTTAACAGATATAGAAAAGGACAGATTATTCATGCTTAAAGGTCTTCCAGTGGAGTTCAAATCAACGAAAATGTTGCAACTTAAGAAATTTAAAGAGGTGGCAGAGGCTTGCTTAGAGAGCTAAACACATTTTGTATAGAATTTTCTACTGCAATCACACCTGCAATGGCTGCCTGGTTATTCAAAGAGCATAATTTTGTCAGAATGAGCCAGTAAATCTGGAAAAGTCAGCAGAGCAAATGCCTAAGAGGCAAAAGGGACAGGCTTGGAAAAAACAAGCCCATTCTGATCATGAATGGCAGTTTTCTCCTGGTCCTTGCAGTTAAATCATAATATTCTACCCCTTCATATGTTAGTGTTTGCTAGTTAAAACCTCACTTAGTATCATGTTTTTCCCATCTCTTTCATAATTATAATACATGGAATATTCAAATAGTAAACCTCTGTTTATGTGAGCTTTTGTTTGCAATGGAGTGGGATAAAATCTAATGTCTTCAGAAAAACTTCAATAAGCATCATTACTGATGTTCAACTGCACTTTACCAAAGTCCCTTACAAACATGAAATAGGTCACTGTTGGCATAGTCTCTCCTTGCAACACCATTTATGAAATTCCTATCATTTTCACTGTAATATAGATACACTAAAGTTTGTAAAGTTCAAGCTCCACTAGCCAGAAAACTGCACATTTGATGGCTGAAAACAAATTGCTGCAGCACAGGTATCATATTATTTCTTTACATGATTACTTATTACAAGTCATCTAGAGGTTATGTGACAGAAAACATTTTGTATAATTGATAAATTCAATTGAAAAGTAATTTTTATTCTTAAGCATGGCAACAACAGAGAAGTTTCATGAAGAAACAGCACAGAGAATTTAACTGGGCAGCAGTGGTGTATGAAACAGATTAGGGAAGCAAGCAGTGATTACTTTTGGCAGCTTACATACTTGAGGTCGCACCTACAGGGGCTCATAACTTAGCAACATGTGAAACAGATAGAAGCTTGATCTATTGTTGGCCTGTTGTTTAGCAATGTCACATTAATTCAGTCAAAGTATTGCAATATGTACATATAATAGCTATGCTGTTAAGGCTTATATACAAACAAGTTGTTTAGAGTTCCTTTTATGAACTGCAGTTTGCAATGGTTTTCAAGTCATCCATAAATTTTACTTCAGTCAAAATAAAAGATAGATGGCTTTAACACACAAGAAATTAATTTTAAGACCAAATTTGATACATGCCATGGTTACTGATTTAAAAAATCATGAATGAATTCTCAAAAGCTTAAAAACTCCACAACCCTCCCTCCTCTGCATTCCCCACCTTCCCTCCACCCAAACCAGACATTCAGCAAAGAGATGTTTACATAATCACCTCTTTCCACTACTGTTCTCAAACATCTGCAGGCTCTTTCAAACATTTATCTTTCAAAATTTACATAGAATCATAATAAAATTCTCAATTGAAGGAACCTCAGGAGGTCTCTGGTCCAACCTTCTGCTTCAAAGCTGGGTTAGCTCTCAAATCAGACCAGTTTGCTCAGGTTTTCATCCAGTCAGGTCTTGCAAATCTCCACAAACAAGACTGCACAACTACTCCAGGCAGCCTATTGCAATTCATCACTGTCCCACACTGAAAAGGTTTCTCCTTATGTCCAGTTGTACTACTTCTGGCTGGAATGAATTAACTCTCACTACAGTTTCCCATTTAATGCCATGATTTAGATTTGTAACCGAAACTATATCAATCAAACACTAATGTTTTGCTGAACAGTGCTTGGACAGAGTCAAGGCCTCCTCTCTTCCACTCAGCAAGTAGCCTGGGAGTGGGCAGAAGGCCTCCTGTCTTTACCTCCTTCCTAGATAAAGGACTTTGCACTTGTCCTTGTTGAATCTACAAAGCTCCTGGTGATCTGTCCTCCCATCTTGCCTGTGGTCTGATTGGTAGCCCTCCCCTCAACAACTGCCTTTGAATACTTGTGGTCTGCAAGCACAGTAAGCCTGCGCTCCGTCTCCTGCTCCCAGTCTTTGATAAGACATTAGAAGTACAAGTCAGCTTCCAGAAAGTAGTGTGAGCCACATGCTCCTCATAATTAATGGATGGTCTGAGCCTGATGACCCAACAATATATTTCTTATTTATCTTTCTTCTGTTCATTCATACAGAATTAAAAAACCCTAAATTTTAGGAATATCTTCTTTTCCTCTCATTTTTTACCATCCTGCAGGAATGTATATGAAAGGTCTCTAGATTCTGCTACAGCTTGCTCATGAGTCATATCCTAATTACAAACCGGCTTTTTTTCTGCAAAAGGATAATGATGAAATATCTAAATATCAGACATGGAGAATTTTCTCAGTCATGGAAAAGGAGAGCTTTACTTTCCTTTAAGGAAAATGAAGGTGAGAACACCATTTCAGGATGGTAAACAGATTAGGAAATATCAGCTTCCCACCTGCAAACCAGAAGCCAAAAATCACAAAAGTGGAGAAGACATATCTTGATGGTGTAATGGAGAAACATATAACTTTTAGAAGCCACTTACACATTACATCTGCCATAGAACAATGCACTATATAATTTCTCCCAACTAATTTCAATCTAATTCTTAATACAAACCTCTTTTCAAGTTAATCTGATTCTAAGCTATGAAGATTTTATTGCACCTTAGTAAAAACTGCAATAATACAACAATGTAATAAACTGTTAGCTAGTAACAAGATACCAAGGATATACAGGCTTACATGGAAACACAAAATAGCTAGATTCTGAAAAAAAACTGCATGCTTTTCCTGAACCAACAAAGTATGCAAGGCAAACTTCAAACTAAAATAATGTAAAACATTACGTGCTTTACCTGCTCTGGGGTAATGTTCAGTACCTGGTAGAATCAAGAAAACTAGTTTTCCAAAAATTAAAACATTAGTTGGATATTCAAAGGACTATAAGGATTTTCTGAACCTGCTAGGAAATTAAAAGGAACTACGCAAGAAAAAACCATGCAGTATTACTAAGTGCAGAAATGAGAAGTTTGAGATAGTTAGATATTTTAAAACAATTAAAACATAGCATGTGTAAGTGATAAATAACCACTTGCATGGTCTAAGCTGAAGCTACTGGACAACAAACCACGGTAACAGTGATAGAGGTAGCAAGTATGACAAAATTAAAGACCTGTACATAGATTCATCTAACTCACTACCTTAAGAGAAAAGAGGTCAAATTTTTTCAATTATTTAGAATGTGAATAATTTACACATGGAAAATAAATGCAGAAATGCAAATAGAGCATATTGTACCAAATTAGAGCAGAATTAGAGCTGATTAAGCTAAAGTTGGAAATCATGTTAATATGTTTATATGTTGTTAATATGATTATACAACTTTCAGGATTTAAACTACAATTCCTGCATAGCACTGTACTATGTTGTGTGCATAAATTCATTTAACTACTTCTAACTGCAGGTTTTTGAACCATTTGTTTTCTCAAAGAAACAAAACTCAAGGCATTCATAACTTAATATCTGTCTAAAACAGACTTTGCTCTGAAGTCAGTGATTCTAATCACTTTCTTATTCTAATACATTTCCAGGCAAAAAACCCTAAGTAAAATTCATATGCCAGCCAGAACTTCAGTAATAATACGTAAAAAAATATTTCTGAATATAATTTATATTCACATAAATACGTACTCCAATTCAGCGGCCTTTTTTTTCAGTTGAATAGTTTCTGCAATTTGAACTTGACAAAGTTCCAGAAAACTTCCCAATTCTGATGCTTTGATTTTTTCAGTTGTGGGTAAAGTATGATGGATTAAGACTTCACCATTAAGCAACTGTAAACTAGGAAGGATCTCCAACATGGAAGACCTTAAGAAAAAAAAAAACATAATTAGTTTTTGAAAAAATCCTTATGCTAAAACACCCATTTTATTGATACAATTATGTAGCAATACAGAACATGAAGACAGCTCTCTAAATTTTTGCATACATTTCTCCTTATTTCATATGTTAACATATTAACTAAGAATTTATACTTAAACTAAAGAATAATATAAAGAATAAAACACAGAATGTAGCAAGACTTAGTACTTAATTGGTATAAAGAACACTGATGAAATACTGACACCAAGAAAGTCAATGGCAATAGTCTCAATTCACTAGAGCTAGAATTTTACCTGTACAAACCTTAATGGGAAAATATGACACACTTGTGCATAGGCACCTGTAATTCATTTGATTAGTAGGCAACACAGCAAAATAAAACATAGGATTATGATACAGAGCTGATTATGTTGACACATTAAAAAACTTAAATTTTTAAACTGCACAAAATACTAAACCTTGCCAATTCTAGTCCCTTTATCATTTGCATATACCACATATAATGACTGACAAGTATGCAGTATGCCTGACAAGAAAAAAACAAACTACTTTAGAAATACTGAAATCAAGGCAGTGAAAAGAATGAGAGCAAAGATGAAATTTCCTTGCTATAAAAAGGACAGTAATGGCCACTGATGTAAGAAAAGATATGTATGAGAAATTTACCTAATCAAAGAGAAGAAAACACAAAAAAACCCCAAAAAACATTAAAAAAATGTACCACCCATGCGGTTTCGTTTAGGCTATTGAGAGATGTAAGCTGCTACTGCAATCTTGTTTCACATATTTCTTGTACCAGAACAATTTGTTGAAAGTTTGAAGACTGCAAAATTATATCAACTCACAATATTTTCATTAACTCAGTTTTAAGTAACACTAACTCTTGAAAGAATACTAATTGTATGCTGTAAATCCCCTTATTATTAAAAAAGAGTATTGTTTTCAAAATTTTGGAGCTCCCTGACTAATCCCAGTGAAGGTAAAGGACTACTACTCAGTTCAAACAACATACACTAAGTTGAAAATCAGAGTTTTTATGACCGTGTTATAATATTCCAAAAAACAGAACAGAACATCAGTTTTTGCAAGTAGAAAACATTCCTTCTCTACTGCCCATTAAGGAAGGCTAAGACCATCTGAAGTACATTTGGAATAAAATTATGGATTTAGATCAACAATTCCTGAACACATAGAGAGAAATTACCAACGTTGATGTTGAACAGAAATACACCAAAACAGTGACATATCAAAGTTGATCAATGATGGAAGTTTTGTCTCTTAGAGCTGTGGGCTCTCGACACTCATTTTTCCAGCTGGGTTCCTCCTGGTGAAGGGCTGAGTCAATATTTCATTTAGTGAAAACTTCCTGGTGAATATTCTGTCACTTAAGAGGCTCTATTAATCATTTCAGCATTGAAACATATTCCCCTAGGAGTAGTCAGACTGATCCCAGGGTTTAATTTTTAGAAAGAGATTTCTTACTACTTCACTTTTGTTGGTGTTATCGCTGGCTGGACATGAAAGTACAAAACTGATTGGGAAATTTTACAACTAATTCCTTTGTTGGTATCAAGGGGTTATGTAAAGTTCACTGGAACATATTGTCTGAAGTTACAGTCAATGCTATATTCACCAAATCCATACTTCATAGTATCCCATACTTTAAATCCTTTAGAAAAATTCATCTCTTGTCTAACCATAAAAACTCTATTAGTTTAGCAATCTGAAGTGTCAGTTCTCATAGTTAAACTGAAATTCAGAAACCTTTTCCCTCCAGATTACTAGTGAAATAACAGTTTTGTAAAATAGTGGGAATTCAAACAATGGAAATGGAAATTCAAAACATTCTGTCACAATCACAGAATTTTATGAATGAAATTACCTGCAGGAATCATGAGGTGCAAATAAGTCTGTTTATGAAAAAAATCAAACAAATCAATCAAGAATGTACTTGCATAGCTATCTTTTAAACTACTCAAACACTTCTAATGAAAAGTTAGAAATAGTTGAGTATTTTCTTTTGATCAACAATCCTAAATTTGTACAAGAATCTTCAAATGGAAGATATAAATGTAATGTAAGGGTGATTTTGTTTTTTTTAGATTCTAATGAGGCCAGCAGGAGTAGGGTAGTGATCATACCCCTAGGCTTAGCACTAGTGAGGCCACACCTCAAGTACTATGTCTAATATGCAAAATCATACAAAAAAACTATTCATTTGGAATTTTACTCCTATGGCTTACAAACCCATTTAACTACTTATTTCAGGAATCATGGTAACAGCATATAATTTTGTATGTCAAGTTTCTTTTCTACCCTACTCATTTTTTATATAGGGACATATATAATCTCTAGGACTAGCTCTTTGATTTTTCAGATCATTATTCCAGTATTACACACCACTGAGGGGCAAATAACAGCATTACACTTACATCTCTTTCATAATCATAAGACATTAATTTTTGATGTAGAGATAACGAAATTGAAGAAGGATAAAAAACGCTCATTTTTAACTACTAAGGAAAAATTAAACATTCATCCTGACTTTTTCTTCTAACAGACACTACTCCTTCACTAGCTATGTGCAATGTGAACCTGTCACAGCAGAGATAGTGTTCAGACTATAGTGGGAGTGTTTCTACTGTTTAACTAAGATATATACAACAATCTGTTGTCTGATTCTGATTTTTGATTTAGCTTACCTCCAGTTCTTTTCTTGGAGAAGAGGATTCCCACTCAATGATAACTCCTTTAGTTTATGACAGCCACTAAACCAGGTATGGACATCTTTAAGATCTGTAATATAGCAGAAAGAAGCCTAAATATGTCCAAATGCAGAACCATTTTATTTCCCAAAAACTCTTACAAGAAAGTAAAATGTACCAACATCATGCAGTCCTAAAAGCAAGACTGCTATCTATACAGTATAGTTTTAATTAATATCTATAACATTCGTGTTTGGAAAATATTTATATATTTTCCATATAAATATCTGTTATAAATACATGAGAATAATCCCATTCAATTCAGTCTATAATTTAACTAAGATGTTCTTATTTGAATGGGGCTTTTATTTTTTCAACACAACTCACCTGACAAGCAGTTATTTTTGATATCAAGCTTTTCCAGAAACACAAATGAATTTAAAGGCACAAGGTCAATTAATCTAAGAACAAAACAGAAAAGAATTTTTTAAAAATTTAACAGCGGTTCAACAGAAAGGCACCGGAATAATTTCCAGGTATGAAAATTTACTTATTTATATAAGTAAATGCACATTTATCTATCCAAGATGTTAGGACTAATTACTGAAATCTTAACTTGAAAGTATTTCTTAGTTTTCTCAGCACCTCGGTTTTTAATATTTTCTCATTAATGGTTTTTTATCTGATAAATATCTAATTCTGTTCCCTGCATTTTGTGGCGAAGATCTGAAGTCTTAAAAAATTTACACAACTCAGCTGGCTTTCCTTTAGGCACCATAACTAGAACGGTACTAATAGAAGGTCCTGATTCTGGAGAAAAAATAAAATTTTCTTGGTCTCTGTTGTCTTTCCTCATTGCTCAAACTTCTTAACAGGTTGTTTCTCTTCTCCAATCAGCACATTACTTCCTAGACCCTAAAACTAGCATAACTGTTGTCATGGATGTGTTTTTCAACAGGTCAAGGCTGCACTATCCTGCAATATATTTTTATGCTTCATCTGTCTTACTACTTCTGTTCGACTGTATCAAATAGGTGCTGATTACTGAGACAGTTATGGAATTGGCTATGGAATGGCTCCTCTTGCATTATCAGAGCTTTTCGTGAGCAATAGTGCAGTAAAGCAGTACTAAAGACAGGACAGAATTCTTGTCTGCAGTATTAAAGAGTAAATGTAAAGAAACTGAGCTGACATTCAACGAAATGGGATTGAGACTGTAAGATGTGTGTTATTGCTACTACTAAAGGACTGAAGCTCAGTGTTATTTCTTTGCTTAAAAACTTCCATTGATGTAAGAATGAATATTGAATGTTTTGTTCAGCTGCCAGGCTATTGCCTAATATTTTCAGATTAAAGTTAATCTTTATTTATGTTAAGTATGAGAGGCAGGAAAAGGTAAAAATCAAGATACAAAGAATCACAATTGTCAACTAAAACTAGAATGTTTAAGCATATAGTACACCAACTATAAATTTTTTAAAGAAATACATGTTTAGGTAACATGTTTCATCCTTGTAGGGGCAAGGCCCTATCATTACAAGAGAATGGTACATAAATGGCACTGTATGTGGTCAGCTTGTAAATGCTAGTCACAGAAAGTAGTATTTTCTCAGGGTGTAGTGCCCTTGAAAGGTATAAATCAGAATTATTTTTGCCTGAAATATGACCCTACAAAAAAATGAAATGTACTCAAAATTATTGAGAGACAAAAATGCGTCTTTGTTGCTGAAATGTATGACTGTTGTGTTTCCAGCACAGGCTTTACAATGGAAAGGCAGAGCTGAATTTTACTCTGGTGCAGTAATTATGGACTAAATGTTGGTTTTAGATTATTTAATCTTATTGAAAAAACAACCAAATTTAAAGCAAAAAAAAATAATTTCCACATTCAGTTGGAAAGTATTTCTATATGACAACATAACATTTTAAGAGTAAATTCAGAGAAAGAGATATAAAGCCAACTGAGTACATGCCACTATAGTTCCATTTCTTTCTCAAACTACATTGTAAAGCCATCCTGGTTCTAATCCTATTTAGATCTATTTTCTTCATGCTATGGAAGTTTTCCAAGGAATCAAATAACTATGAAAAAGTATTGACTCTATAAAGCATTAAGCCTTATATGAATATGTGTATATAGTACTAAAAATTTCAGCATTTTAGTTTCTCATCATCAGTCAATAGTAGATAAATATATTTAATATTTGTAGCAAATATCATCATAGATATTACTGGCTAGTATTATGGCTGCAAAAACCTGAAAATTCATGATCATATATATATATATATATACACACAGAAAAAAAGTAATATTTTGCATAAGGTTCAAAAGATAATGCAGGGTTTTTATATATCATGAGTTCTCTGGATGTTTATCAGCATATACTGTGGTGAATTAGAAATTGTCCACTGGACTGTCCTTGCCTGCCGTTGGCATTATGAGAGTTAAAACATTTCTCTGTCATTCTATAGCTTTCCCTTTACCGACATTCTTTGTTAATTTTTTTCCTAAGAAAATTCAAACCAGAAAGACAAAGGACATTACTGAAAACTTAATACTACTTGACCTTGTCACATTAGCCCTGGGCATAAGAGAGATATAAATTACAAAGAAGACACAAAAGTAAAAGATATTCACAAAAAAGAAAGCTATAGCTTCCTTTTTCTGCTCCCATTTAAGGCGCTAGCAGAACAGGTCAGAGATAGAGTTTATGTTCTTTATGTTCTTTAACTATATCAAAAAACAAGACTTAAGAATTGTTGCAAGTATATATCAGGGAAAATGAAGATTGTGTTTCTGAACATGAATAACAGTTACTGCTAAAGATGGTCTAAATCCTACCATGCAACTGCTTTTCCCCAGAAAAATTAGCATTGATGTTACTAAGCAATTAGCAGGAAGCAAGGCAAAATAACTAAAATAAATTTCTCATAATCTAGATCTTCATGTGAAGACCAGATTTCTTTTTCATTCCTTAAATTAAAGACAATTCAGTTTGCAATAATCACCATATTTATAAGTGGCAAATTCACAGAATATAGGAAATCAGTCAGGCAGCCACTTCATAAATACTCTAGTAGGCAGTACTTCAAGTACATTACCCATGATGCCACATACTTAGAGATAAACCTATCACCAGCAAAGAATTGCTAAAAATTATTTTAAAAATCTAGGGTGATAAGGATAGGATGAAGAAAAGCACTATATATCAGTATAGCTTTTCTCATTAATGACTTATTTCAACATCCAATGACATTTAGATTTGTCACAATAATTCTGGAAAAGCAGTCAAATTCTCAAAACAGCACGGCTTGCAAGGAACTCAACTCTCACATCTGAGAAATTCAGTTAAAATACAGATGATATATATTTGAGAGAACAATGCATGCTAAGAAAGAACTTGACCAAATTTTTATCACTTCCAATATAAGCCTTTTAGGAATACCATTCATCTAGATGCAAAAACATGGGAGCAACATGTTCACAACAAATTTGATTGTGGCCAAACCATTTTCCCAAAATAAAAAAAGAACTTTTTCAGGTGACTGCATTAAATTTTTATCCATCTCACTTAGGTTATCTTACTGAAAGGCAAAAGATAGCAAAAAACATAACTTTGTCTTATTAATACCACATTAAAACAGAAATCTCAGGAGGGATTTTGTCAATTTTGAAGTTGAAAAAGAATGTCTACCTGAACAGCACATTTAGCATCTCACTGTAAAACTTTTAAGTTAAAAAGACATTAACTAGTAAGTTACATAGTTAAATGGGATTACATGTAAATGTAAATGCTACATGAACTCTTAACACATATTAAAAATTTATTAACCTTATACACGGACGAGGTTGCTTTCTCCTACACCTAAATCTTTATCCACCACAAAAGAAAAAAGAATATGTCTCTTTTTAAAACTAACTTAACAATTGTCTCCTCAGCTGCTACAAAATAGAGCATGGATTTTCATAGTCCCAGCTCTGCAGAAACCAAGTCAAGAAGAAATTCATCATTGTCTTTGGTCGATCGTGCATTAATCAAGAATATGCTTCGTATGTAAAAGCCACAATAAAACACTTAATAAAAGCAGCAGTGGTGAAATAGCTGTCTTTTTTCTATTTGAGGGAGTTAACCACTACCTGTTTCACTTCCTTGTTACACTGTAGGTTTAAAACAATTTAAAAAAAATATTTTTTTGAGTTTTACCTTTGATAATTTCTGATTTATGATGCAGACAAAGCATCTCAGGAATAAAAATGTCTTGTAAATTAGTGTAAGAATTTTCTTTTCACAGTACCTCACTTTCAGAAAGAATACAGATTCATAGCATTATCATTATATTGGCTTCCTGCAGTCAGTAAAGAGGAAATGGCACTCAGTGCACACTTGGAAAAAATTCACAAAATTGCACTGGCTGTAGGATAAAAGCAAAGAAACAGCTTTTCTTTCAACAGCTTACTCCATTACATTCACTGTTTCTATAGAACATCGAGTTACTTATGCTATAGCACACACATATGGAGCTGCTTATAAGTGTACATAAAGTGAGTGTAACAGAGCAGGCTACTGAAATGTCAGGAATTTTGAGGCTTTTAATATGAATTTAAGGCTATCTTGTCCTGTTTGTCTGAAAGATTTGATGTAAGCTACAGACACATCATGGAAATAAGGGGAATTGTTTGGGGGCAAAATGTATACTTATTTTTAGTACATCCAGCCTGTTGATCCAAAAATATGTCCTTTCTCACAGCCCAGCAAAAGGAACTCAGCAGACCAAACACTGCTTGGCTACTGGAAAACAGAGCAAGCGCTAAAAGGGATATTAAAAACTGTAAGACAATGGGTTAAGCAAGTGACTTAAGGTACATCTACACGGCCAGTCCAGCACAACCTAAATCCAGAGGCTGCATTCAAGATGAGACTGTCCTCACAAGTCTCTAACAGGCATATGAGATCTTCAACGAGTTTTGCAAACACTTTATTACACACAGGATAGTACACTAGAGGAAAAAGAGGAACGTACAAGAATATAGAGCCACATTATTGTGCGTTCCACGAAAAAAGCTAAACAGGACAAAGAAAAAAAATAGCTAAGAACAAGAATTAAATCAAGCAGTGTGACTCAAAATCTAATGCTTAACATACAATGGTCTTGCTTAATCACAGGCAGGAAGCACTTTCTCCAAACTCCAGAAGAATTAATAAGGGAACAAAAAATCCAAAACCCTAGAAGCATGAGCAAGAACTTGAAGATTAGAGTCTGTAGATATTTTATTTACATCCAAGAGTCTCCGTGAATAGTACTTCACTAGAGATGTTATGAAAACAATCTGAAAAGTTATATAAAAATATAGGTTGTATATACTTAAATAATATTCAATTTCCATTAAGGACATAGCTTATAATAACAGGACTCAGTCTCACACATCCTTTTTCCCACAGGCTCCCAGACACAATTGGCTCTGCTGAACTAATGTCACATAGGATGGGATTCTCCTGTTCCGATGCCGACACCTACACATGAGGTGGTTGTTTTGATTTTTTTTCTAGTCAATGAAGATGAACGGGCACTTTTAGGCTATGATTAGTCTCAAAGCAAGCAGCTAAAAATGGAAGATGAATCACCATTTAAAAACATCTATTCACTAACAGGAGAGTGAAGTAATCAGTTGAGAGTGCATTTCTATATATGGTACGTAGTATTATGTTTGTTAAGCTGAGATCAGTCTTATTCAGAACAAAATGATCATAGAATAGAAAAATAATGGATATTAATTTAATATTAATTTTCCTATTAACATATTGAAAGTTCTAATAAATGTTATATATATATATATTTATAGCAGAATTTAAATTGAGAAAAAGGGGGGTGTGGAACATAAAGATTTTTAATTCAGGATATCTGGTCATTCTACCACTAAAGATGCATAGATTATCTTAGAAAACAAACAGAAAACTAATGACAGAGGACTTGAATGCATGATACAGTTTTATGCTGCTTGTCTTGATCCTTCTTGGTTTTATACCTTTTAAACAGAACCATAAGAGTGAAAAAGTAAAGCAAATATACTTGTTTTGGAGGGTATTATTTTATTATGTAAAATAAAAAACATTCTTATTTTTCCTTTCTAACTCTAGTACTTGCCCTTAACATAGTCTTCAAAGTCTGTTTTGAATAAGCTAGCTGTGAAGTATGAAGTTTGACAGACATATTCTAGAAACAATTGCTAAAGAAAGAAAGAAACCCACCATGGTTTTAATAATGCCACAATGCTCAAGAATTATTTTCACATAACATCTAAAAGAAAAAAATTAATTTACATAGTTAATGCTGTTCCAAATTTTCTTAGATAGAGGTAGCCAATATAATTACATACTAACCACATATTTTTATTTTTAAAGAATATCCCAAAAAGATAGTGAAATTTGAACCATACTGAGAATTATACTTTTCAGACAAGTGTTATGTTAGTAAATTCCTCTGGATCAATTCTGTAAGCGGAAGAATATTTCTTACTTACCTATTTTGAGACAGCAAAAGAATCTGCAATAGAGGCAACCAATATAAAGAAAGCATTCTCAGAGAAGAAATGCTATTGTCATCCAAATATAGTTCTCTTAAGAGAACATGATTTTCCAGTCTTGGAAGCTAAATAGAAAGGAGATGGTTATTTAAGATTAATATAAATTAGAGAAAGAACAATGGAATGCTTACCAGATGCTTTTCATAAATCATTACTAAATACAAGCAACATTTTGAATATATGTATCATTTCCTTATTAAGTAAGTACCAGCTGCCACACATAATCTCTAGATATCAGGTGGTAAATACTTTTTCATTTTTTCTATCACATCTGAATAGCCAATATAAAAAATGAAAGAAAAAAATAATCAAGAGCCCAAGAGTCACAGCCTCACTTATTCATGCAGTTATTTGCTGCTTATTGAAAATGCTTTTCATCTCTTGAATTCATAGGAGAATAACTGTTAGAAAATACGATTAAGCATAGAGTTGCCAAACAACTTTCCTATTTTAAATGCTGCAGCACAAATTTCAAGTTTTGGAGAATCAACATACATTAAATAAGCATGATTATCATCAGGGGGACAATAATGATACTATCATTACATAAAAGTAACAGTAAGAAGTAATTACTTATATGTAATGAAAATGGTATAATTATTACCAGACTGATATAATTATTTTACTATTATAACAGGACCTATAAGGAAAAATAATCGTTTGTTACATTTTCAACAAAATCAGAACTACATAATACAAACCAAAAAACTAGATGCTATAAATGAAGGAGGAACCAGAATCACTGAGAGTTAAGGCCTTGCGAGTAAGAAAACAATTAACTGCTAGCCATTTGTATCTTTGAAAAATCACTCTCTGATAAGGGAAAAAAAAAAATCTTACCCCAGAGCCTGAAACATCCCACGCCAATCAAAGAGCACATACTCAGAATGCTGAAAAATATGACTGTTAGCAAAGATGTATGCACAACAGCCACTAAATTCAAAGCTTTTACCTCCTGGAGATTATTGCCTTGCAACTTCAGAACTTGAAGTAGGCCACAATTCTCAATGCCTTCAACTTGTGTGAGATGATTGAAAGAGCAGTCTAGGTGAATGAGAGTAGGTACCTCACAAAGACCTTTTGTGCTGATTAACTGATTATGGTCCACAATTAATTGTTGGAGATTTTTCAGTGACTCCAGACCACCTGAAAATTCAAGATTTAAGACACAGTGAAATAAAATCTCTTGTTAGTCAAGTAGTAAGAAAACTCTGAAATTTCTGTACATTCTCTGACGTAAAAATTAATATTACTTCTGTATAGGGTTTAAAAAGAATTACTGTATTTTGACCCTATCACATATATGGGGCATAAGGTTCACGAATTTTTGATCCTGTTAATCAAGCAATAATAACAGTTCATACTCTCTTTGGTACTTCTGTTAGAGAACATTCTTTAAATGATAAACTGTACTTACTATGCTTTAACCACTTTACAACTGCTCTGAACTCTGTGAAAAGCTAACAGACCTCTTAAAATCATCCATCAGAATGAAAACACTATGTTTAAAGGTTAATTTTTATTATTTCATTTTTTTAAAGTTTTGTTGTTAATGTATCAGCAAGGATAGAAAAAACTGTATTAAAACTTAGGCCAGTACTACCAGTATTATTTAAATTAGTCTTCTTTAAGGAATTATGACCCAATATTTTTAATGAAGAAATTTATAAAGAAAATGTAGTGCCTTTGAGAACAAAGCTATACTACTATAGCCATTCCACTCTCAACAAACTTACTCATTCCATCTACATTAAAAAGCATGCAATCTCTATGCAGAAAAGAAATGCAAAGCAATTCCCATCAGCATCTGTTTCTTTCACAGAATGTAACCCAAGTAATCCTTACAACAGCAAAAATTACATTGTCTTTCCATAGTATTACACATGCAATGGCACTGATCCATCTAACTCGCTACAGGTCCGAGCAGCTTTTCTGTATCTCTGTAGTAAAAAATTCCTTTGAGGGCACACCCTTCATTAAATGTAGCTAAAATAAGGAATTTCTGATTTTACTTCTGTTTCACGTATCCTTAGATGACTTAGTTAATTTAGGATTATTTGAGGGAACACTTTGTCTCATCTTTACCTGACCCAAAATTTCACAAGTTCCCCAAAGGAAGCTAGATGAGCTTTACAGCAGTGAATCTCTTTGTGACTATCCTCTGAAAACATACTAGATTATGAAACCAGAGATCATTTTGCAATCCATAGACTATTGATAATACAGAAGCAGACTTAAAAATGAAAACAAACTATAAGAAGAAAACTGAAGCAATTAAAATTAAATAGCAAAACAGCAGTAAATTAAAAAAAAAAAAATCCCAATATAAGCATTCCAATAATTTTAATTTAAAAATGGAAAGCATAGTGAAAAGAATGCAATTGTCTGACATTAAAGTGATATTATCTTAAATATAACACCCATGTCTTATAATGTAACTTCAAAACTGTGCTTTATAAAATAAATATACAAATCTTTAATTATTCTGAAAAATTTCAAACATGCCCATGACATACTACCCTGATTACAAGAGCCTGTATTTTATTTTCGTGCTTGGATACAAATAAAAAAGGAACCAGCACCATCTAGTGGTCTCAGAAACACTCGTGTTTTCGTGTGTTGGTTCCCAAGATTTTCTCACAAGAGCAGCTCTTAAATCTCCACTTTTCAGTTACCAGCTTAGCAGTACTGGAAACTTTAAAAGCACTCTTTGAGCCTGGAGTGGGACCGAGAAGAGAGACTGCATACACAATAAGAAAAGGCAAGGAGGTGAAAAAGAATCTGGAAATTTCCTTCTCTGCATGCCGCACAAAGCATCTCTTTTTTACTCCTCCTCACCCGCTCGGCATTCAGAACATTCTGGAATTATCAAATGCAGTTCAACAGAAAATACACAAGAGAGAATAATGCAATACAAGCAGATGGTATTTTACTGGTTCTTCTGCCCACATGCAAAATTAAATATAAACATGAAAATCTTCTGCACATTTCCAGAAGATACTGTGCATTTTACATATGTTGCAACAAACATAAGTTATAGCAGTCACAGGAAAAGCATTTTGTTGACAAATACATGGTTTTAGCAAGATTCAAGGAGAAGTTTTAGGTAAGTTCTCAGCAATTTGCAAAGTGCAGCCGAAGTCTGTTAGCTAGGGACTCTGTGAGCTATTGATGCAGTTCTGAAGTCACTTCTGTCTTAAAAATAGTATATTGAAAGTAGCATTTATGACCATGACCATCCATGGTTATGCATTGCTATTCTTAGAGCTGCCAGGATTTTACCTAGCATTTTATGGCAATATAGACACCCTACAGAAGTATATTCAAGGATTTGAGTTAAAATGCTACTTTTTGTGCATGAAAATTTTTAAACAAGGCATTCATCCTCAAAATACAAACATATGCACTCAACTTTGGTGTGTTGCTGTCACAATTACTTAATTTGTGATCATGCATTCCTAAGGGAAAAAGCATAATTGACACTATTTCTCTTCCTGCTATTTTTAAGGGGTTTTTGGTAAATCTAATTTTTCCCCTACCAATGCTATATTTCAATGACAAGAGAAAAAAGTAAGAAGAGAATTAATAGTATGCCAGAAATTTCCTACAATAAGTCATTAGCACTTAAATATTACAAACGTAAATAAGCTTTACTACACCGTACTGGGGCTTCCAAAATTGCTAAGGGACATCCTGCAAGATTTACAGATGGAAGGGATATGCTAACCCACAAATCCATTTTTATGCATTCTGTGCAACTATTCCATATGTTATGATATGAAATATATCCTGTTTTATGCATCTGTTTTAACCTAAAATACTCAAAGTAATTCCAGAGTGGAAAAAAAACCACATTTGAAGATGAGTTTTGTGAACGTTTATTTACCCACTTTAAATTCATTAGAGACTCAGTCATTGTAGCAGTGCACTGCACTAAAGAGAAAGTACCAGAGGATTTTCCTCCACTTGGCCTGTATGAAGTTACCACACTCCACACAGATGTCACATTCTTAAATGTCATCCACTGTAACGATGTTATACATGATTCTTACAGTAGTCTTGCAGACATTTTTATCAAATGAGATCAATCTGAATAAGGATCTTATCAAGCACTATTTGCCACAGCAATACAGATGAAACTTTTTAACCATTTTATTTTACCATTCCTCCTTAGAGTACTGATACACTTTTACAGTAAACATTGACTTCCCAGCACTTCTATTCTCACTTAATAAAGATTTTCTTCATAAGTACTAACATTTACACATAGTAGCAAAAATATTGATAATATCTTCATCAAAGTCTCTACATCTACAGATTTTTTTTTAAGCTTTCCCATTTTCTCTTTGCTACACCCTTGCTGTTTATCATGGAACTGTATTATCCATGTTCATAGTTTATTTAACAATCTTTTTTAACATTGGAGATACACTTTATTTGCAAGTCTTACATGCATGTGTTTCATCTACAAGCTTAATCATTGTTTTTAATTATTTTCCTATTGTCCAGAAGACTCAAGACAGACAACACAATTTCTATATAAATACTTACTGTGTCAGTCAGGAACACTGGAATTCCCTGCAGTTGCATGGCTAGGCTTTGCTTTCATTATGTCTGTAGATAAGTTGAACTCAGACTACTCACATTTTCCAGCTGACTTAGTGCAGATAAAGTTAGTGGCCTTTTCAGAACAATTTTAATTCTCTTTGGCTGACAATAGTTACATACCTGCTAGTTAAATACATGGCAGTAGCTAAGCCATGCTTTAAGATGCAGGTTTTTTCTCAAGTCTGTCTCCTTAGGTTTAGCAGCTGACTCTCTGAATCCAAGTGGTGTATAATTCAGAATGAAAACTGCATAAATATTGTTATACAAATTGGAATAATTTTCTTACCAATTCGAGTGATTCTATTGTAGGAGAGTTCAAGATTTTGGAGATTTTTGCATCCATCTAATCCACAAACTGATGAAAGACTGTTCTTATTCAGAATGAGAATACAGAGATTTTCCAGATTTTCACAGTCAATTACCTGAATGTTGTTCTCCTGCAATAAAAGAAAATGAAAATATTAAATAGAATTGGAAGTGAAGTATCAGAACTAAAAAAAATATAGCAGATTGTCTTAATTGCTTATTGTTTTATCCTAAACTCTTAGCTAGGAGTAAGGGCATCCCTATTTTTCCATTAATTAAAAAAAAAAAAAAAAATGTCCTAGAAATGACCTTTTTGTGTCCTGCTGAAATAGAACAAGAATATATCTTGAACTTCATTCTGGCTCTGAAAATGCCCAAAGCTGGGAAAAAAAAGCACAAAAAGAAGTTAAGAACAAAGCAGTCTCTTCCACATATATTTTTCTCCCTCTCAAAGCCCTGGGAGAATGAAATAAAAACTCCATAGAAACATCATATGTACTAGATGCTAATGAAGACAGCTGTAATTTTGCTGGAATCCTACTTACTAATAGCAAAAGTCTGCATTTAGAGGTACTTTGGTCAGAAACATTAACATTGTTCTAAGCTAATATTCTTCCTCCAAGGGATCCTGCTTCTTAAACGTCCCCTTCCCCAGGCCATTTTAATAATGCTTCCTCAGATTTCTCTTTCACTATTTGCTGTGCTTTGTCTTTTCATCTGGGAAATGGTGTTGTTGAAACACATTAAAAGAAAAGTGTGAACAAAGCTGTTTTATGTAAATTTCCAAGTTCTGAAACAAATATGTATTACAAAGAAAAGATTTTCTTTAGTCATTAAACAGGGCCATGTAAGACACTGTGCAGAATACCTAAACATTAGGCCTCTAGGATAACCCACTATAAGTACTATTCCTTGAGCATATATGCTACTAATTTTAATTAATATACAGGGTGTATGTTGCAAAGACTCTTTCTTGTACCTATTCTTGCTCAAGCTGAGCACCTGCTATGGTGAACAGCACCTGCCCACTCATCAATCAGACACTGAGGTAATGAAGACCTGTACTTATGCTAATTTAGACTAATATTTTCTTAGTATAGGTTGAATCATTTGCAGTGTGTTGTTTTGGGTTATTTTCACTGTAAATCTGCTGGTATAACTATGTTCACATTTGGGAGTATTTCACTGCTATTCCTATGCTCTTAAGGCTAAAAGTTATATATTCAGTTGGACACAATTACACAATCAACTAAGGAGCAAAACTGCCAGTTCTCCCCATGTTATAACAAAGAATCAAAAATGCTTGGTACCTCCACATTGATATACTTCAGGTCTTTGCAGTTACTTAGTCCTTCCAGTGCAATCAGTCCACAGCGCCTCAGAGTCAAAACTTGAAGATTTGAACACTCAGATAAGGTTGAGAGGCTACAAGCTGGCAAATCTTCGAGTGTAAGCGTTGTGACCTACATGCATTTATTGACAAATAAAACTAATATTTGTATATTGAACATTCATTGCACAACATCATATTATGGTAATTTTCCTTAAGATGAAAAAAGAGAATGAAACTACAGTCTACTAATTCTGCATAAAATGCAAGCAACTAATGGTAATCTTTTAATATAGAAAAGAATGGCAATGATAGGTTTGATCTGTTCTATGGGAGAAACTAACATGAAAACAATAGTCACAGTCTCATAAATAACGAGTGTAGCACAGACAAAACTAGTTCAGCCTAGAAGTGTGTCTAGCCTAGTAAGCCATCTCAGAATGGATATCAAGACAAGAGCACAGAGCAACCATACAAAGGTAAGTTATTCAGTGGAAAGAAAAATAAGTCCTGGCAACCAGGAGATGTCCCTTATGGCAAAACACTATCTCTAAGCTGATCAGTAATGTCTTGTTTCTAGAAGAGATTATTCCACTCAAAACTCTGAAGGGGCTAGTTGAGCAGGAGCTCAAATGTGGGCCTTTATACAAAGGCAAAACCTTGTTAATTTAGCAGAAAGTAAGAGCCCTTGCCTTTTAATAATTTATATTATATATAAATAATATAATATTTATAAAAATATTATATTTTATTTATATGTTCCTGGGCATAGGAACTGTAACGATACATATTTTCTGCTCAACAATAAATAGCATTCTGCCAACATACCAAAACAGAAAATAACAAAAAAAAGTGATAGCATGTCTTCCCATTTAATTCTCAAACTTTCATATAGTTACCTGCTGCAACGTACTCCAAGGGCCACTATGAATTATCTTTTCTGTACTTATTGGAGGCATCTTGCTAATTGAACTTTTCCTTAGTCTTTTTCTTATAGTTGCTTGCTTTCTTTGGTTTTCATCATATATTTTAAACCAAGACTTGCATGTGTTCATCCAGTTTATTCTCTTCTTTTCAATATCATCAGGAAAAATTACTTTACTAGAAGAATCTGCTACATCTTTACTACTGTCCCAGGTGTCTCTGATTTCCTGACTAGCATTTTCCATCAGAAATAAAGTTTTCTTCATAGTTTCACACTGAGAAAATCTATCTTTAATTTCTCTGTTATTAGCATTTGGCTGGACATTTGGTGGGCTGCTGCATATGCAGTTTGCCTTATTTTCTACCATGTCACTAGCACCGAAGTTAAGAGATTCATCTTTTGAAATGTGACCATTTGAAGCTTTATCAGAGTTAAGAGATTCATCTTTTGAAATGTGACCATTTGAAGCTTTATCAAGATAACTTGTTTGTGAGTAATTTTCTTCTACTTGTGTTACTGAATTTATGTGTAAGTTCTCATTATTCACTTGAGAAGAGTGTTCCTTCTCAGAGCCTAGCACACTTGGTGTCAAATTTCTTTCTGCTGGAATCATCCAATTATTTGTTTCATCCGTCATTTCAGCGTGTTTTTCTTTTGGTTTCTCTACTTGTTTATTTAGTTCCTCCTTGTCTTCTCTTATTACTTTCATATTTTCTGTCTTTTTATCCTTTTTTATGTTTTCTGTGTTATTCTTTGCATTTTCACTCATCACAGCTTTTGCTCTTTTTTGTTCTAATTTTCTTTGTTCTTCTCTTATTTGCAATTGTTTTTCTCTTTCCAATCTCAGGCTTTCTTTCTTTTTCTCATATTCTTCATGCCTCCTCACTTGCTTCAAATATTCTTGTCTTTCAAGTTCTTCTTGTCTCTTTCTTTCCTCTTTTCTCTTTAACCTGTTTTCTTCCATTTGCCTGTTCAGTTTTTCCTCTCTTTCTTTCATTTCTCTCTCTACTTCCTCTAGCATTTTCTGCTTCTTTCTCATTTCATATTTCCATTGTTTTAAAATGGGACCGTATTTTTTACGGACTAAAAATGCTCTAAATCTAGCTTGGATTTTCACAGCTGCTATATTCTGTTGTTCAGCCAGTTGTTGTCTTTCTTTTGCTTTCTGATCTTCCAAGGCCTTTTTCTCCTCTTCCATTTGCAACTGTAGCTTCATGATCAATTCCTAGGCCAAAACAATTAGGATAGACTTCAACCACTTTTAAAATGGGACAGGTATTGGCACATATTTATCATTAAAAAACACAATCTGGTATATTAACAGTTCCATGATAACAGGGTAACATTAATTCTCAAATATATAACAGTAACCTCAGAGCCTTTTGACAAAAGCTCATTGTACAACCTTACCTCATGTTGCCTCATTTTGTTTCTCCAAGCTTCCTCTTCTTTCTGTAACTCATCTTCTATTGCAGCCTGGCGTTTCTGCACAACAAATTAACTTAAATGAATATTGTACAAAACCCAGAACAACACAAAACACCCTCTCTCCAATCTCACCCATCTTCTTGACTTTCCAACAATCCAATTTTGTGAATGCCTAAATTTAAATGAGAAACTGAGCCATGTCTGGATCAAAATAAACAACAAGACACTTGCATGAGTAATGTAGATTTGGCCACATACTAAGAGATGCATACCTTCAGAAAGTCAGTATCTTGGTACTGACCCAAACAGCTGCCACCTTCCTCTCCAAGATCCGTACTACTATCAAAGATGAAAATTAGTTATGAAACCATTCAAAGTACAGGCAGAAAACAGAAACATAGCTGAACAATAGCATGAACAATCTCCCTTTAATTGCACTGGTATGTACTCATAATATTAAAATCGTTCCAAGGGGAATTTTGTTCAGTAAAGCTAAAGAATTTTTTTCTGACTGAAATTGCTTCTCAGTCGAGAAAGTTCAAGTCTGCTTTTTCACTATTTACAAATAAATAGTACTTCCCTCCTTGCCCAACAAAACCTCAGTCAGAAAAAAAGTGTCAGACTGTAAGTTAGCATCCAGAAAGTTAGTTACATAAGTAACTAAAAAAACAAGCTGATCCAAAACCACATAACTCCTGGTAGAACCAAGATATATTAACCAAATCAAATATGGAGGATATGAAGGAAGTAGAATAAGCAACCACTTTCAACTTGGAGCATAAAGTCTCACAGGTGTCTAAGTACTGTTTTTCATGGGCATTCAGAAGCATGCTGTTCAGACAACAGGAGACCAGACAACTAGATCCTTCTGCAATGAGGAAAGTTAGATTCTATATCTCACCTCCAAAAAAATGATTTCTGCAACAGCAGTACCAAAGGGCATAAACGTGGCCGTGCCCCTCTTTCTCTAGAGAAAGCCATCCTACATCAAAAAATTATTTGCAACAGCAAAGAGCCAAGAGGGCCTATCAGTTTTGCTGACCTTTTAAAAAGAGAGCTATAGCAGACACTGAACTGGCCTTCAGAGATCAAAGATCTTTTCATTTACTAAGCCCTTCCTTCCTACTGGTGACTTGAATTACCCTGCTGGTGCCAAGGTGCCCACCTCTTCAGAAAGCCACAAAGTAGTTAGCTGAAAAATGTAGTGTTAATGCACTTTTCAAAACACACCTATTTAGGCTGAATAATAAAATTCTGTGGCCTCACAAGCATAATATCAGAGAATTACATTTCTTCATGTTCTTATGCTCTTTTATCTTTTATGATGCTCCACCCACTATAGCAAAACATGACTAAATAGTCTGAGAGTGCAACCAGTCAATGTGTTGAGTCATCATCTGTTATGGCCAAACTCAGTAGCTGAAGCCTGAGTAAGTTTCCCAGACGAAGATAGGGAAAGCAGATATTGTAACTTTTACCTAGATGAAGAACAGCACCAGCATTACTGAACTGAATATTTTTGGTTCTGATTACATCCATTAAGATTTTTAACATTGAAATGTGAAATTGGGGTGGGAAGTCCAAACTAGCTATGTATTTTCTATTAGGGAGCAGTGACTATTTTTCATTTGTGTTTAATTTCAGCACTACTCCCATTTCCAGTAATTTGGCTGTTTTCACAATATAAGAACTTTGTAAAGGCAAAGCTTAAGGAATAATTTAAAATTTAGCATAGCAAATTCATTGGCTATTGATTAAAATGGTAAACACATAAAAACCCATGGACTATACTTAAATATGTTTTACTCACTGGTAACACAAGTAGACAAGGTGTAGGACTGTCATACAGTTTGAGATAGTAGTCTCTTTTTCACATTAAAGTCTGAATTCAGATAGTCTAGAGTGGAACACATTAGCTTAATATAATTCCTTACCTTATGAAGAAGATCTAACTTTATTCTTTCAGCCCCAAATTGCTCCAGATGCTGCATCCTTCTTGCATGTTCCTCTTCAATCTGTTTTTCCCTTGATTCTCTCTCAGCTTTCCACTTTTTCATCTTCTCATCTTCAAGCTCAAGTGCTGTTCTACACTTTTCCTCTACTTCACAATGGGCAAGACTTATGCTCATTCCAAGGCCAGCTACTAATCAACCAAGAAAACATTTTATTTAATTTTCTAATAAGCACTGGGGAAGATTAAACAGTCTTAAGGTATTTGGCAAGAAAAAGTGCCTATGATGATATAGCCAGCAATATATATCCCCAAGGAAATCAGAATTGCAGCACAAGTCCTATCCAGAGATGTCTTACTGCTATTCTGCACACTTACTGACTCTGCAACTACTATGCTTATTCTAAAAACATACACTGCAGGATTGCAGAGGATGTCTTCAGTGGCTATTAGTGGGGCCTTTAGCACTGGTATGCTCCAGCCCAACTCATCCAAAGGCCATGGCAAAGGAACATTCCCACACAAGGTGACTACAATAAAACCCCCCCAAACCAAACCATAAAAAAAAAGAAAGAAAAAGCTGTGGCCAAAGCAGAACCTGCTTAGTGCCTCTGTGCAGCTTTCATTTTTGAGTGGTATTTTCTGATACTAATTTCTATGATGATTTTGTAATCTTGAAATGAGATAAAAGCAAATGTGTTTGGTTATGTCCAATTCAGAAAGTATCGAGCCTTGTTGTATACTACAATATGAAATCCTTTAAAAATAATTCTGATACTTTTGACAAAAGAAAAGCATGAAATAGTGATATGTTAAAGATCAACTCAAACCAAATGAAAAATGTGCTTGCTTACCTGTAAGAAAGTGGTCATCAGTGACCACTTCATCACTGATAGACTGACTATAATCAGGTGTTGTAGCAAGCTGCAAGTCTTCATTTTCTCCTCCAAGCAGTATCTAACATAGTTTAAAATTGTTATTAAAAAACAAGAAACAAAATTTAAAGGCAGAACATTAAAAAAAGCTTCCAGAACTTTATACCATATGACAAGTACAACGGCATTAAGCTTACTACTGACTGGAATCCTTACACATTGAATACTGCAAACACATCAGCCAAAATATTGTTTTCTAGAGTAAGAAATATTGTAGTATTCATCAAAATACATAATATTTCTATTTGGTTTTTAAATACAATTAATCTTTTGACTTGGAAAAATGAATGTCTTGCATTTGGGATTTATTTTACTTTCTGTGAAACCAAGCACTACATGCGTGAATACTGTTATGCACACTGGGGAAGAACTAGTTACAGAGCAAAATTTTCAGAAGACTATTTCAAAATAATACTATGGGCAAAAGGATTGTTATATTTATTTCATTGTTCTTTACTGGCAAGTAATCTATTTCTGCTCATTTATCATCTGTTCATCACATGCTTCGGGCCTATATTAATATTTGCAATGTAGCTGAAGTCGCATGAAGTAATTGTGCTGTTTTAAACAATGGTCTGAGAACAAAAATCATGTTTGCAAGAGTGTTCACTAATAAAAGCCAGGCAGCAAATTAAAAGTGATTATAGTAAACACAGTTTTATATTTTTCTAAGAAAACTTCAGTAAATTATTCAGTTAAATCCTATGAAAATATAGAAACACCCATGTTCATAACTTTTGATTTGTCTTTGAAAGGTACATAGATTACTATTTAAAAATTTTCTATAAAATAACGGAATACATTAGGAGCAAAATTAATAGTAGCACATCTTCCTGATCATCATAAAAAAATAGGATTAGAGAAGCTTAAAAGTGCTATCATAATATTAATATTCTGCAAATAATTACCAATACAGCATTATTCAGTTTTGCTTAATTTTGCTGATTTTTGTGCTCAATATTTCAGATAATTTATTTAAAATTTGAAAGCTTATAGACATGTTCATATTACAGTTGATGTCCTAATTCTCAAGAATTGTATACAGAAACTCATCTTAATATTTATGGATAGTTTGACAGGAAAAAACCTGAATACATTTATACATCTCCTTAGAAGGCCACCAAAGCAAGTGTAAATTATCTAGATTACTTAATAGAATCTTTTTTCACAATAAATACTGTATAAATTAAAAAATACCTTTTCATTAAATTGTTTTGAATCTTCGTTTGATTCAGAAGCATGGCTAGAAACTACTTCATAAATGTCACCTAAAGGAAAAATAAATAAAAAAATTAGTTCACTGAGAGAAAACCCCTTACCAATGCTCAGTTTTGTTCTATACTGTTTATCTATTCAATTTGTTTAAGCAAAATAAAGGGTTTTTTTTTTCCTTTCCTTCTCCCCCAGTTTTACTTAAATATGTATGGGAATCATTATCTACATTAAAAGCAGAAAATGTGTGTACCAGAAACAAACACAATGATACTGTAAGAATACAGTGATAGCAAATATGAAAGAGCAATCCCCATCATAAAACACAGCAGAACATTTTCTGTGCAGAAAAATACAGTAGCACTTGTATCAGATAGGTCAAAAGTTGACAAAGAACTATAAAAACAATGAAAAAGAGTGAGATTGTATTACAAAAGAAAGAATAAATAAGGATATTCCTCAGATATCAAAATTCGTAGTCAATATTGAACTTCTGGTCACCAAGCCTGTTGCACTCATGGAAAAGACAGTGCCAGCTCTCTGGCATATAAACTATGAGCTTGGCTTCAGTCACAGAGCTGAAAGCAATATTTTTTTTGCCAATTAACAGTGATTTCATCCAATGTGAGCTTGGGCATCTCTCAAGACAGACTAAACATATCCTGTGAGTGTCAATTGTATCTGAATTCTGCATTTCAGCTCCTACTGACTTCATTTTAGATTTTGCTGAAGAGTCTGGCCTGGGCCCTGTCTCAGAGAGTAATCTTGCAGCTTGCCTTCTTTAGCACTGATGAGCTTTCAGAAAAGTTTAATTTCTGCCCAGATGTTAATTCAAGAAGATAGCATTGCATGGATTTATTCCTAGAGATTTTCATCATGCATTCAGAAGCTAATGGAATAGGTTTCACTGCTTGTTCTACTTAAAGTTTGTATTATTTTACTGACAGTTGTTAGTCTAGCTTCCACTGGCAATATGAGGTGTACAAACATTTTAACTGTGATTGATGCTTACTTGTACTTTGCTCATCTTCTAAGTCCTGCAGTATAACCTTTGCAGCATCTTGATTGCTGCTCTTGATAAAATTTAAATAGGATAGAATTGATTCTGGCAAGTCATCTGAAATCTAAAAAAAACACAGCCTCTGACATATATTCCATATTTTCATCTCACAGGCTTGAAAAGAGGAAAATACTTGACATGAGAAAATAAAGACTTGTTTTGGCTTCACCTATAAAGCATTCACGGAGATTTAGCAGCAATATCCACCAAAATTTTTCCAAATTCCTACACTCTTCTCATTGTCTTACCACCCACTGAACAATTAATAATTCTAATTTTAATTACATTCTAATCAAATTTTGTAATGTATCTTTCACTATCTTCAGAAACACATTTCAATAAAATGTTGTATTTATAACTGTGCTAGACCAAGAAATTAAAGAAAAAGGATAAGATAAAAATTAGCAAATACCTATGAGGCACAGGATGTTTTTGTTTAAAATTTTTACACTCCTTACAAAATAAATCAATTTTAAATTTATTAATGTTTAGAGTACGCACGTAGAACCAATCCTTCAAGTTTCTTTATTACATATAAACTTTCTGTTCAAAAGACTGTCTTCAATGTCAAGATTTTGGGGAAAACAGACAGCTTGCTCTCAGATGTGCAAATTGTGGTAGACATTGCTAACATTCAGTATGTGAGTGCATACACAATTATCACTGATGCCTTTGTCTATATCCATATGAAACATGATTTATGATCAATATTATCTACCCTAATATCCTACAAACCAATCCCTTTGCCATGAATCTGAAAGATTAAAATGGCAGAAAAGGACACAAATAATCAATTTCATTTCAGAGGAAAGCTGCTTCCCAAAATAAGTAATCCAAGAAAGAGGACTTGAAGAATCTATTTATATGAAATTTGTATCTGGAAATTTTATAAGGAATCTCCTAAACCATTCTCTTATTAGAGAAAAATACAGATTTCAGTGAAGAATCGTCAGTTTATTCATCTAGATTTAATCTACCTCATCAAGTCTTCCAGTTTCAGAGGATTCTGAAACAAAATCTCCAGGTCTGATCTTCTCAAGCAGAATGCTGATACTCATCTTTCTTATTGTCTTGTCACCACTGGAGGTTACATTTTTCATCAAGCAATACTACCAAGACTACTTTTCAGAAGAAATACTCAGGTGTGTTGGGAAAATGTTCCTTCATCAAACGTGCTTTCCAGTGCCAGCACTACTTTCATACTACACACCACAGAAGCAGTTTTAGCTCACTGAATACTTACTGTCTCATTGTCACTCCAGGGTTCATCTGATACCTCTGTCTCAGCATCATCTGTTCCAAACGAAGAAACACTGATTCTGCCTAATTCAATTTCTACTTCTTTTTCAATTCCTTCAATATCTTCCGACATTCTACTTCCCACAGCGTCTTATCTGTTTTGTAATCTACACAAAATAAAATACCTTTCAGCACAGCATGAGCCAAAATAAAGAGAGTGCTCATTTAGCCTAAGTTCATTCAGATGTGTTTATTGAACAGTTGGCTTAAAACATGAAAACCTCATTCCATACCAACAAGCAAAAACTAAGAAAAAATTACCCTGTGGTAAGAGAATCCCTCTCAGGATACCCCTTATAATTTTGCAAATGTTAATAAATTTTAAAACCTCCACCTGCACTCTACTCCCTCACAAGGATTTTTTTCTTCCAGCCCTAATAGTTACAAAGGGGGGGGAAAAACCGTTTGAACAATAAATAAATATTAACAATTACAAAATAAGACTAAGACTATAGAGAGCACTCGATGAAGTTTTAATGATAGAGAGAAAGCAGTGAGAAATGATGTAACCCAGAGAAGTAAAAAACTTGAGGATGGATGTAGGCAGGGAGAAACCGGGTACCCTGGCAACGCCCTCCCTCCATCCTTTCGCAACCTGTAATCAGGGGAAGGAGAGGCAGCGAGCAGCTCCTCGCCGGCTCCTACAGAGGGAGACCGAGCACACGGAGCGCATTTCTGCCGGGAAGGCGAGGAGCAGATCCCGGCTGAGAGAAAACTACACCTCCCGAAAGGCACCGCGCCCGGAGGCAGCACCGCCGCTTCCTGACAGCCCCGCGGCACCGCCCCTTTCCATGCTGGGAGCTGTAGTCCAGTGCTCAGAACACCAGCAGTCCTCCTGTCCCCCCGTCTACTTCATGTACCCACTCACCTGTCGTTCAGTCAAACTCTTCACGGAGCCTCCGCCTTTCTGGCCGCCTCTGGAGACCGGGCGCCCCTCCTCCCTGAAATTCCTCATCCGCCAACAGCGGACGGCCGGGAGCTCCAGGGAGAGGACGAGAGCCCCACACCGCGCTGCTACCGCGGCAGTGTCACCACGGCAACGGGAAACAGCGGCTCGAACGGGCAGCGAGAGGAGGCAAACTTCACCAGGAGCTGTTTTCGCGTTCTTGGGGCGCTGGGCGGTGTCCCCCTACGTGAGGCGGAGCACCTCGCAGCACATATTTTTTTGTGATTTTGTTTGGTTTTGTGTTTTCTATTTATTTATTTCTATTTTTTTAATATTAAGGTTTGGTGTTTCTTTCTTTGATTTGATTTTTGACGGTATTTTTATTTTGGTTTTGGATTCTTTTTTTGGTTTTGATTTTGGCTTGTGTTTGGGGTTTTTTTTTAAGTCATAGACAATAATTTAGTGTTCACAATAAATTGCAAGAGGCAATTAACCGGAGGGAAAAAACACTAATAAAGGCATACCAAAACCACAGTAAAGGTGGAATAAAACACTGTGGGTTTGCTTCCATTCTTGTTTGCCCAGAGAACTCTACAGTAATGAAAAATGGGAACACAGCAGACGTCCCTTCTGTCCTGCCATGTTGGACTCAGTCATGGCTCAGAAGGGCTGGCTGGTGCTGGGGCACTGGGTTCTGGCACGGCTCACAGGTGCAGGGGGACCAGGTGCACCAGGCAATGCCGGTGCTGCAGGCAGGGAGCAAATAATAGGAGTTTAAAAAAAAATATATTGTGAGAAAGGTAAATACAAATACAAATTCATAGAGTCATAGAATGGTTTGGGTTGGAAGGAAACTTCCACATCATCTTTTCCCAACGACTGGCTGTGGGCAGGGACAACTTCCACTGGATCAGGTTGGGCAGGGACAACTTCCACTGGATCAGGTTGCCCAGTGCCCCATCCAGCCTGGCCTTGAACGCAGGGATGGGGCACCCACAGCTCCTCTGGGCAACCTGTTTGCAAGCCTCACCACCCTTTCTGGTGTAAAGAATTTCCTTGTAGCATCTAATATAAATCTCCCTCTTCTAGTTTAAAATCTGTCCCCCTTGTCCTATCACATCTGTCTGTGTAAAAGTCAGTTGCTGGTTATTAAAAGCTGGAGAAGATGTCCAGTTGGAGAATTAGAGACTAAACAGAATTCAGCCTAGGAAAAGTCACACAGATCAGGCAGGGTTCAGATAGTAACATTTTTGTGTGTTTGTAGGGAGCACATTTAACCCTGAGTCTGATGAGGAATACCAAGATGCAAAACCAGGTATAACAAAAATTAAAAGCCCAAAGATAATTTTAGGTTTTACTTTGCATTTTTGGAGCACTTAGAAGGATCTTCCAAAAATGGTAGGGCTTTTCCCATCTGCCGTCCTTAGAATAAGCTGAGTACCTTTCTAAAAGTTTTAGGAGCATTAAGCAAAAAAAAAAATTTCTTCAAGGGCAACTGCTTACAGTTTTCTCACATGTTATGGATAAGCAGGGTATTTAAATACTAAAAAAAATGGAATCTTATCCATTTGAAATCCACCTTTTTATATGATCATATCACTGGTGAACTTTTCTATGTGATCAACTCTTTATTCACTGATTGAATGTGCAGTTAATGGTTCTTTTGTAGTGGAGTTATGCTGTGCAAGTACTGAATAAAGACCATGTCCTGTGCTTAGCAAAAACTGCCAATAATAGAGATGTTTCATAGGAGTCATAGAAAGATTTAATTTCATTTCACAAAATGAGGAATTTTGAAATCACTACTCACTCAACCCTAACTGAAGGACAACTTTACACTAACCCTTACCCTAGCCCTAATCCTAAACATAACCATAAACTTAACCCTTACAATAAAACCCTCATCCATATGGGTGGTCAAGTTTAGAAAGAAGTAGGAGCAGCAATATTGAGGCCCTACCAGGACCACATTCATGTTATGGCCATATTGTTCCTGGAGTGTAGGCTCTTTTACTCAACCCTAACCTTAACCCTAAACATTTCCCTAACCCTTAGACTAACCCTAAAATCCCAATCCACATGGGTGCTTGATTTTAGAAGGATGTAGGAGCAGCAAAGCTGGGCTGTGCCGTGATCACCTTGGCATGCCATTTCCAGCCCTAGTGCTCCTGGAGCTCTTTGACTCACTCAGCACCAGCCCCAATTCTAGCACTGATCCTAATGACATCTTGGGACTGTCAGAGATCCCAAGATGTCTCATTGCCATAGGTTACACAGCTGAAAATGTGTGGATTTATCAGTTGTGGCACCTTGACCTGATGACCTTGCAATGCATTTTAGATTGCCAGTGTCCCTGAAGCTGTAGGTTCTGCAGCTCTCTGAAGCCTCACACAAACCTTAAATGTAGCTTGTTGTTGCTGCTGAGATCCCCATCACCATTGTTGGCACTGATTCAAAAATTGTAGAGTGAACAGTCTTGGAGCTGTGCTGTAATGAAAATTCTTCATTTCAAAAATTTGGAAATAAGGGAAAACAATTGCATGGCATAGAATGACAGGAAGTGCATCAAAATGAGCTGAAACTTTTTTTTTTTTTTTTTGTCATTGAAAACTTTCATGCAGTGATATGGAAAGATCTTCAGTTGTGTTGAGATTTCATTTGAGCCAGGACTTTATGTCTTTCTATCAACAGTGTAAGGAAAAAAGCCCACAAAGTATGACCTCTAAAAGGACTGTATTGGCCAGAAATGTATATATCAATTAGAAATTATTAAAAAAAAAAAAATCTCATTTAGTAAAGGATTTATTTTTCAGGATCTGCTGCTATTGGCACATTCCTTGCTGTTATATGGGTCACTATTGAAGAGATAAAGCTCTTGAAGAACTCCTGATTTCATGTAGGAACAGAGGGTTCTGATCACTGACAGCTGAAAAAATTCCTGCAGCTGAAAAAACTGATGGGAGTCCTGGTATTTTTAACAGTAAAACACTTGATCTCGAGGGTGATGTGAACCAAGCAGAGATGTTATGAGGTCCAAGTAGAGCTCCTCCTGTGAGAAAATTTGAATAGGTTTTGCATTGCGACTCGCAGAAATAGTGCTTGAGGTCTAAAATGACCTTGCAAATTAGTACTCTCAGTACACATGCTTACTTATTACTCAAAATATTTCCTGTGGCCTGGCAGCAGGTAATTTGTTTACTTCTTTAGCAAAGTCCTTTAAAACGTTTAGATGGTGTCAATTATTTTGGAAGTCAGGAAAGGTTTTGACCAGTAGTCTGCTATCCACCTTTGAAATTAATTCTGCATTATGATCTTTTAATTACAATCACTACAGTGATTATTAACAGCTTAATATAGTTTATTATGCTTCTATAGATAAGCTGTGAGTCTTTTAATATGACTTCTCCCAGAGGTAAGTTACATCATTGTTAATGAGTGCTGAAGATAATTGATGATTCTAGATAACTCACAAAGCATGTATGTCTAGTCTCAAAATTACAAATGCATTTGCAATGTACTTTAAAAATCTGCTCTTCGAAAATCCATTCATTGCATTCATGATTTCTCAAGTGATTAATGGTGACCCCATTATGTCATTGGTGCAGCTTGGCTATGTGCTGGTATACTTGACAGCAGTTTTATTGAACTGTTGTAGGAGCACAGACTCACCACCTACCCAGCTACTGAAATCACTGGCATCTGCTATGAGAAAAACAGCAACAAATAAAAGAAAATCGATTTTATATATTCTTGGTGATATTCAATGTACTGCTTAAAACTGGTGACCATTTTAACTAAAGCCATGAAGTTGCTGAAATGCAATATTTATACAGAGAAAGGACAGCTTTTGCCAAGTTATCTAATTTTCAAAATTTAGAAGCAGTAGATCTTGAACTGACCCTTCAATATATGAAAATGACATGTTGTTGTTTAGCATCTCTGAGCTAAAATATGGAAAATTTTCATCCCACAAAACAATTCAAATATTTCTGAAGATCTGTCCTGATTCAGAATGAGAATCTCCTGGAGTTTTCTACATAAAAAAATTCCATTCTCCAAGCTGTTTGATAGTTTAGTTTGCTTTTGTTTCACTGTTATTGAAGTAGGTTATTGGGAAGAGCTATTTGATAATTATTTGAACACAGCATAGTGTTTGTTTTGTCCTCCAAGTTTGAGCTATGTGTTGAAGAGAGATCAATTGCTACTAAAATGAGTTGGAAAAAGGAGGCTGCTAAAGATCTCAGAGAGAAGAATTTTTGCCAATTAAACGGAACAAAGAAATAAATAAATATTCTCAAAATTTGGTCCATATTGAAGTTTCTACATCCAAGTTACCATGGTTTTTATTTTTATTTGTTATGTTTTATAAAATTTTTCCCCCTTGCACTCATTATGAAAGCACATTTATTGTGCTTTTTCTAATATTATTTATCTATCGTCTCTTACTGCTTACACAAAATTTCTACACTGAAAATACTTAGTGCAGCTAAAGGTTATAGTCAAAATGCTTTACTTTAACCTGGATTTATAATTATTTTCTTTTTCTATTTAGATGTGTTCAGAAGGTCCTGAGTTTGGAAGAGACTTTTAACATCATCTAGTTCCAACCCCTTTGCCGTGGGCAGGTACACTTTCCACTGGACCAAACTGCTCAGAGTTCCATCCAAACTGGCCTTGAACACTTCCAGGGATGGGGCATCCAGAACTTCTCTGGGAAACCTGTTTCACTGCCTCACCAGCCTCAAAGTAAAGGATCTAATCTAATGTAATGTTAGCATTTATGTGTCTTAATATCAAGGGATCTGTTTGCGTAGGAACACCTGAGCTGGAGCAAGATGATACGTATTACCCTCTTCTAAAAACCATGCAGTGTTACAAGGACCAGCTGATGAGGACAAAAATGCAGTGGTTGCTTCTTGACAGTGCAGAACAGCAAATAATGGGAAGTTGTCCAGTGGCATCTGCTATTTTCTTGTTTTGCTCATCAGTTCTGAATTTCTGTTTCTACAAACCCTTGTCACTATTAAAAAAAATCACTTCCAAGTATAGAAAACATTTATGTATCTGTTTTATTGTACTTGTACCTATTTTAATCTACATAATAATTTGACAATTGTTTTAAAAAACAATATAATAAATATACATTTTAGCCTGGAAGGTACTCACATCCATTTCAGCATGCATAATTGAAGGAAGGGCAGAAGTCAGGAAGAAGGATTTTTAATAATATCTAAAATTCTCAGGTTGAATATGAAATAAGTGCATTTTTACTCAGAAAATTAAAAGCATGGCCTATTTTACCTCTTCCATATGTCATACATCCATAGATGTAGGTAGTAAAAATATTCTGGCTATGAAATGAGCCAGTTCAATAATTAAAAAGTTTCTTTTTCATACTCACCTAATCCTCACTAGCACAGATCATGACTGTCTCATCACCCTCAATATATTATCACTGACACATTCTTGTCAGATGGCAAAGAACTATTATCCCCATTCAAGAGCTAAGACCAAGAATCATAGAATCATTTAGTTTGGAAAAGACCTTTAAGGTCATTGAATTCAACCACATTTGGATTTATAGGGTACTGAAGCCTTTAACACTTAACCCCGAATTGTGTGTCACTTGAAATAGATTTCAAGATACTTCTGTGAATGTGGACCCAAGTGACTTGCTGGACATCACACAACAGTTCTGTACTTATGCAGGAAATTCACTTTGTGTCTTTAGACATCCTGATCATTCTCCTTTATATCCTCTGCATTATCATTATAGGAGCCCAGTTAGCAGTCAGATTGGCTCAGTTGTGAGTTTGAACACTTTCTTTATTATTTTTATCTCATCCTTTTTCCTTTCCCAGAGTTTTTTGATTGCACTCACCGGCTATTTAGAAAAGTCAGGAGGAATAATATTTGGCCAAATGAATCATGAACTCTCCTGAGTATTGCTGTGATGCAAGAATTCTCTGATCTGTCCTTATGACAGTTTATGAAATTACTTCCACTTAAATTTTGATCAGCCTCTACTTGTTGTAATCATGATAACATTAACTTTTGGGATTTAATATGTTTGGGTTTTGCTCGTGGTTATGGTTATGGTAGTATGCTACAAAATTTTGTGTGTTAAAGTTTGAAGTACTATGTCATTTACTAGCTGGTTTACAAATCTTCCTGATTAGCTGAATATTAGCTTCATGAGTGCCTGGATCAAAGTGATGTAAATAGTACTATATAGTACATTGCACTTTGAAACAGAAGATGCCTTTTATCAGATTTGGTCAAGAAAAAAAATTTGCTAAATGTTGCTTCCTGAGGTCTTTACATTTCCTTCCAGTCCTTCTCTGTTTTGTCCTTATCTGTTGTGTAATTTAACCTCAAGAAATTTCACTGTGTCTGATAAATATTGGAGTCCTCAGGTCTTTTCTAAGGAATGTTGTTGTTGACATCTTTTTTTCTCACTCAATATCTCTTACCAATAATTTAATCAAATGGTTTTAGTGGTTCAGAGTGGAGGGATCTTGAAACCTTAAAACATGCTTTATCCTCTGATCTATGAGGTGACCTGAAACATCTTGGGAACAGAGGAAGGTGTAGTATTGCAAGCATATGTAGTGCCATTTTTTATTTTTTCTCTAAAACTTCCCTTTCAGTAATCAATTTTCTGATCCTTATACATTTGGTATCTTCTTTTTATTTAGAATGAAAATAATTCCACTTCAAGTGCTTTCCACAGGCTGAATTTTTTACTTAGAGGACTTCAGATTCAGGGGAGCACCACCTTCCCTCCAAGAGTTTTGGGAAGTATACAGTGGTTCAGTCAGTATGAAGTAGCTTCTGCAAATGTACAGATTCTTCTATTCAGTCCACATGGGAGGTTCTTCACTATTCTAGCACAGTAAATTACATCCAAATCTAATAAATATCTATTCATGTCTCAGTGGTTTGTTACACCTAAAATAATTAATCATGTCCCCTGTTTCAAAAGGGTATTGAGGATGAGACTAGCTGGAGAAGTACAGCCATGTAAACCTGGACAAGTGTTCTGGTGAATATGAAGTGTAAGGTATTCCTGTAGAGTAGCAATTCATCTTTTTTTCCTTGGTAAATATTATAGAATGACATCCTCTTAGAAGTACCATTATTCTGCTGGTTTGAGTAGGAGCCTATTTGCCCTAACTTATAGCTTTTAGAACTTGAAATGGTTAACACTATATCAACTGATTAATAATATATGGTTGAGAATTCAGAAAAATTTATATTATTACAATATTACAATATTATAGAACAATTGTCAGTTATGTGCTCATATATTGGCTTTTCACAGTAGGCTGAAATCCAAATTCTTTAAAAATCTACTGTGGTTTGTACACAAATATTATTTTAGGATAGACTGAAACAACTTCTAATGTCCTAAGGAAAAACTTGTCATGCCCAAGTGACAGAGGAATGTGACTCTGTATGTAAGGAAATGCTCCACAATACCTAATAAGACTTGTTTATATTTATATATATATTTAGCACAATTTACAATGGATGCTAAAATTTCCATCAAGCACACAGATAACTAGACGATAGACAAATGTGTGTTTGCAAGAAGATTATATACAAAATTGTCAATACTGACACATATACTGCTGATCCTTACCAGGAATAACTACAAAACATCACTTTTTATATAAAATTTAGTAAAAAAGGAATAAGAATGAATACAAGATAAAATTTATAGGATGAGAAGCTAATTATTTTTTTTAATGTTTTGAGATACATAAATGGAAACAAGTTATTTGTTTGCCAATTTATGCAGTTCTGATAGGTAGCCACTAGAGGACACAGGGAGCTTAAGAATAATGCAGGTGATAGAAAAAAATAAGATTAAGATTTGCAGAATGCCATGTGTATACACCTTATACATAGCTTACACTCAAAAACATATTGAATAAATCCAAAGTTAACGGCCACGAGGCACTGTACTAACAAAGAAAATTATGTTGAGAGACTGTGCTTCAAAGGAATGGCATGGGAAACCACTCTCAGTAGTCGTATTAAAGCTCTGTAAGCTAATGAGTGGATCCAGTTCAGCTAATTAAAAAGTTATGTCACTAAAATTAGGAGGTGTCCTTAAAGGAATAATTACTGCAAGTGTGCAGGTAGAAATCATAACTGCATAAATTCTCTTTTCAAAGTAAAGAGAGAAAACAGAGACTGTGGTTGCACAGTCATTTGGCTTAAAAGCACTTTTCTGCTTGCTGCAGGGTGGTCCCACTGCCTTATTTAGCCTTACTCCCATACCTGGCTGGGCACTCGTAGCCATGCAGCTCTGTGAGGAGCTGATCCAAAGCTCTGATGGCTCCAAAAAATAATCCTGCAATAAGTAGTGGTTTGTTTAATTTATTGTTTTGGTTGGTTTTGTTTATTTGTTTTGGTTACTTATTTTGGGTTTGGATTCTGTAATTTGTTTGCTTGTTTGTTTTTTTGCTGGGTCTTTTTGGTCAACGCTTGTCCAGTGTAATATATTTATATATACGTTACAGAGATTGGAATTTCTGTTCTTCCTCTCTGTACATAGGGTGTTCTAAACCCTATTCTAAAATTAGGTTTCCTCTTGTTTTCTTAATATATGCCCCACTTGATTACTTGCCTGGATGAACAGTGGTTCATCTACAGTAAAAAGACACTGAATCTTACTCTCAGTGTACTCTCAGTGTCTCATGACTTGAAATCTTTAAATGGTTTCAACATTTTGAGGACACTGAGACTGAAAACATTATCTATCTCTGTAATTGGCTCTCCAGTTATTCTAACATTAGATAATATAAGGGAATGAGATCAGCATCAGCATTACATCAAATAAATAGTCACGGTGTTCACTGTGCCTAATGTTTGCAGAATTCTCCAGGGGGCTCAAGAAGATTTCAGGTGGCTCTGAATAAATGTTGCACTGCCTAGTTTAGACTTAAATTTTTACAGGGCTACAGGTACAAGCTAGCTGACATGCAGCAGTGTGGTAGGCACTTTGAATCTGCCTTGTCATTGAAGCTCTGAGAAAATATTTGGACAAGTTAGGCACAAATAAACTATATAGTCTATGTGGCTAGGCAGCCCTAGAAAAACAGTAGTGTGAGTGCCACCTGGTTATTTTGTTTTCATATTCTGAAAGAAACAGAAATTGTAGTTATTTGGTTTGCAATTATATTGCTCATAATGCTCAGTTCCCGAGGGAACAGAATCTGCAGTTCCCACAGGACATTTGTAATTTGTGTTTGGTACTTATCCAAAGCTAATGTAATCAATGTCAGTCCTGTGAATGTCATGTATGTTCTGAATGGGAAGCTCCCAAAACACTATCGATTTAAATCAGCATAAAAGTCAGGGGGAATAGGCAAAGAGGTTTATGTATTTCAAATACTAGTTTGGTCTAGAATATTTTGGATGATTCCAGGTATGACATCCAAGAATTTGAGGATCCAAACTCAAAAGAACAGATCAAAGAGATAATTTATCTGGGATGACTCTGTAATAAAAATTTGAAAACACTTTTTATTATATGGATGCTACCAGATGGAAAACCATCATAACCACCATTAACAAAGAAAAAAACCCCAAACAAACCAAACCAAATACCTCCTCCCCCCAGAAAAAACCCTAAAAAAACAAAACAAAACAAAACAAAACAAACAAACAAAAAACACAACAAAAAAGAAATGCATTGCATAAAAATAAGGAGAAAATAAGAATGTGAGAACAGCTTTTTGTTTTAATAAGTAAAGCTTGCTAGATCTTTTAAGAATCACTAGCCAAGCTCCCATTCTCCATTCTTATAAAAATATCTAGAATTCCAAGAAGAGTACAGTAAATAGTGCCCTTTTGCTTTAGCAGATGTAGTGACATTAACATATGATCCCAGTGATCTAATGATGTTTCAAAATAAAAGGTGACCTTTTTTTCTTTAAAGAACATTCTTAAGCCTCAATTATGCTAAATACAAATGCAGACAGTCTTGAGTAACTCTTTGATCACAGAACTTGTGGCATTTATTCCTTATGGCAATAAGGTGATTTGAATGATCTGTATATTTCGTATTTCTAAAAAAATCTTCTCATCTAGATTCCTATCATCTAGTGATGGGAACAGTATGTGTTTACAGTTCAATTTTTTCCAGCCCAAACTATTTTTAACTACATTTATTTTTTTTTTAACATTTAATTAAATAGTTTCCAAATATTTAATATTAATATTTCTAGATCAACCAGATAAATAATTTTAAAAGCATGAAAAGACATGATTTTTTCCCCGCCGAAACTTAGTGGAATTTGAGGCTCTAAAAATGAGCTTGTAAAATATTTTTGTGTGCAAATAAAAATCGGTGTTCTTATTCATTGACAGTCAAAATCTTACATTATTTGGAAGCAACTACAAAATTAATATAAATTTACCCAAATAAAATTCCATTCCAGTGTGCCCAGGCATCATGAAGTGTAGGGCAAACTTAAAGGGCCTCCCAGGGCAGGTAAAAGGCATGATAATTTTTGAGGAACAGGTTGCTAATATTAGGTACTTATGATGTCAAGTGAGGGAAGTCTATCTCTCCCCTTTTTGTCGAGTGTAGAATAAAGAATATAATGATCTCCCAAATGGCTGGATGGTGCACCCCCTAACCTCTCCACTCTATGAAATAAATGCCAGTGGTTTACACTTTTTTGAGACTTAGAATCACTGAGTAATTGAATCTTCTGTGTTAGAAAAAACTTCAGATCACTCTTATCATTTGCCAAGCACTGCCAAGTCCACCACTAAACCATATCCCCAAATGCAGCACCTACATGTGTTTTAAATAACTCTAGGCTTTGTGACTCAGCCACTTCCCTGGGAAGCCTACCTGGTCCCACATGGACCTCTGCCTGTAATTCCACACTTTCCCAGTATTGCAGAAGTCACAAGTTTACCATCTGTCTCTGTCCTATTTTAATACAGATTGCACATGTTAATGTAAAGTGTTGGAGACTGGTACAACACATGATTCTTAGACACTATGTTATTTGTAAGCACCATGAATTGAGAATGAGTGTATGATCCTGAACATCATTCTAGTCCATCAGTGGCAACACCCATCTCTTTGAATGGCTACATTGAAACTGATCCTGGCTCTTCAAAGTCTGCAGGCCATCTTGGCAAAGCATTGTTTCATTTAATAGCTACAGTTTCAGGAAAAAAAAATTGCAGAATGTAAATGAAGAATTTATTAATGGTTCTTGAGTCTGAACAAAATTGAGATTTAATTATTTGATTAGCATGACCATGGCAATCTTCAGTATCTCACCTCCAATATCCTTGGGCTAGTACTTGTTCTTGTGTCACATCCATCATGCTCTTATTTATAAGTAATTCCATTCATCAGTCATTATTAGAGTGATGTTTCATATGTTTAGGTGGATTAGATACACTTTTAGTATTTCTGTGACACCATCTTACTTCCTTTACTAGTTCAGACACAAGTAGATATCAATCATTGAGGAGCTCAGAGGAATGAATTAAAAAGGTTTGGTAATATCCCTACATTCACTGCAGGAAATAAAAACAACAAGAAGTAAAGTTTAAATGTCCCTAGCCTCAATTTTGCAAGCATTTTGCTAGTCCTAAGCAATCTTAGTTGGAGACTTTCTTGTGCTTAGGCATTGTGACCATTTCTTTCCTGCATCAAATCTTAGGTTTCTAATCAAGGGTATGTTTACATCCCTTCCTCTAAGGGACTTTCTCCTACCCTCACTCATCCATTACTTTAGGAAGAACTTTGATATTTTCAGACCTTTCAGACCTTCCTCTGCCAAATATGTTTGAGAGTGACAATAGCTGCAAAAGGTCTGGGGAAGGAATGGCAGATGGGCACTCAGTTGAGGATGTGTCTGTCTGTCCCTGTGTGCACACTTAAGCCTACTTGCACTCACACAGGCACACCATTACAGCAGGGCTATGTAACAGGTCTCCTGTTCCTCAGACAGGGCACTGTGATTTAGACTGTTAGCACACCTCCATCTGCTGCCCTGTACCTCTGCATGATGTGATTCCCACACTCATCACACTGGTGATGACTTGTATGGAAGCAGTTTGAAATACTCATAGTATTTTTCCTTTACCAGAAAGGAAACTGTTCTTTTTCATTACTTCTGACAGATAGCTGTGTGTGCTAATAATTTCCAAATCCTCAACATAACCCCAGTAAGTTTAATATCCCATGAAAATTTACAATAGCTAAGAGTCTAATCCATATATTAGAAAGCACTTATATTTTAGAGAAACTAAAATTAATTACTTAAGAAGCAAATAACAAAGTCACTGATACTCTCTTTTCAAAGTTCTGTGTCATGTCGCTGCTGAACATTATAGATTTCTCAGTGAATCTCTCTTCAGTGCACTAGCTGAAAACCTTCAAGTGGTGATATTTTTTCCTGCACATACTTTCTATGTTTTACAGAAATAATAAACACAAATGCAAAAATCTAAGAACAAACATATTTAGTGTGTTGGCATGACTCTGCAAACATGAAAAAAACCACTGGAATATTTCTCCATATTTATTTATAGCCTTTTCAACTTCCTCTCCCACCAAAACATATTGATTTTAAGTGCATCATGAATATATAAAAAAAATATCTTTCACATAATGTTGTACTTGGCTTATTTGCATTGCTTGCATTTCATTTTTAGCCCTAAAAATCAAAGAGGAATTCTTCAGGAAAGGAAAGGCCAAGTTTTTCTCTTCTTCACTCAAGTTCACACACATCTTATTCCATCACATTTAGTGGCATTCCTCAAGTTGGAAAATAGTCTGAGCAAGGAGAAACCCTGAATCACAAAGCTTTCTCCAGCTTTCTGGAGATGAGAGATCTTTAATGAACTGAAGATATATATTCCCTTTGCTGCCTTCTTGAGATAATTATCTGTTCATTGTCAAATTTAGATGAGACAGTATTTCCTATAAAATATATCATATAACATACTGAACGGGTCATGGATGTATAGGATGAACTATTGTGAGGATAATGAGAAAATTAAATAGAAAGGAGACATTTTAAAAAGAAAAAAAAAAAACACTGAAAAAACGAAAAAGGTTATTTGAGACCACCACTGAATCTTGATTTAGAATTAAACTACTGAAATCAGCTTTGAAGTGCTGCACTTAGAGCAATAGACATAGACTCAGAAATTCTAGATTTGGGTTTTTTTCAGCTATTGACATACTGGGTCACTGTTGGCAAATATTTTTATCTCCAAAAGCCTCCAAATGGAATAAGAACACATCCTCTTTGTATTCATATGACTTATTTGTTTCAAGTGTTATGTCTTTTGAATATATGGTTTACTTCTTAACTCTGTATATTTTAGTGGTCTTTGTTGGGAGTCACTGGGTGCTACTATAATAAATAGTAGTTCATTGTTGCCCAAAAGGCTACTTGGGTCAGGTTATCCAATGGTAAAAATCAAAATTCACACGCAAGGATCATAATAAAGTAATTTATAAAATTTATAAAATTTAAATGTAGCTACCTAAATCCAGCCATAAGCATGTGTGTCTGCTCCTATCAGCAACAATTAGTACTTCTGCTCCCTTGCAGGGAGAAAGGTGTTCAGCTCTTTTGCTGAAGTCAGTTAAATCCAGACAAGGGCCAGACAGCTTCATCCACAGATTGCGAAAAATCTTATACCATCAATAGTAATTCCAGTAAAAAAACCAGTTTTGGATAGCATTTCTGTTTATATTAACAAGGTATTTCTACCAAATGTATTTTACTACTGTACAGTGAGGGTAAAAGATTGTAGACATTTTTGTTAGCATCTAGCACAGGAAAACAAGCAATTTAATGAAGGTACAGAAAATAAAATACCTCTTCTGAAATATCTACTGTTAGACATAGTACACTGGAGAAAACGCTGAGATAATTCTATGGTTCCTGCTTGGAATGTCCAGGTATTCAGCTGTCTGGCAGTTTATTTTTGCTTTGTTCTGCAAAAGTGCCTTTAAAGAACTTTTTCAGTGGAGATTATTGATTTCAATATCCCTGAGATATTGCTGACAGAGTATTCTAGTGAAAGAGATCATCTGAATGTTTAACTAACCTAGCACAGATCTGAAAACCTTCACTCTTTCCTTTTCATATTCTAAGTCAGACTTCTGACCTTATGTATTATTTTTTTCAACAAGTTTACCTCAATTATAGGAGAACTGTGTCAGCTAGATGTCTAAAATGCAATTATTTAAGATTATCATAGCTAATTACGTTTACAAAATTTTTCTAGACAACAGCTGTGTCATGAGAACTCCTCCAAGTATGAATACTGACAAACTGGGAAATTCTTTCATATAGACTTCTTTCCATCATATTCTTTCATAATCCTGATAAAATGATTCCATAAATAGTGGCCAGACTTGGTTCAAGTCAGAAATTCTTTGACACCATTTATAAAGTTATCAGAACTTTTTTTCTTAATTCTTAAACAAATTTTTTTTCACCACAGCCAGAATAACACATGATCCCAGAAAGACCCTCACACGAACAATTACTTTCCAGCTTTTGTTCTGTTATCTTCCATTTTCATGAAGGAAATGAAAAGTGCAGCTCAAGTCTGCCATTTTTGAGACAGAAGTGCTACCTCATGACAAAGTTGCGAACACTTTTTTTTTTTGCTATCTACTTATCTAATACAAGGGGAAAATAAAGCAAGCATTCAACTAAGTACTTAACTAAGAGATATAGGAACTATAATCCTGTTGAAACGTTACTGTTAATACCTACTTATTGCTACAATCTTAGGTCTAAGACTTGTAGAGCTAATGGAGTCCTATAAGCTTACTCAGGTGATTTTTACCTCATTTACTTGAGTGTGCCAAGTGGTACGTTAGCACAAACATTTCCCAGATAAAATTTGTGTTAATATTATGTTTCTTAGTTCTGTACTTTCACCTTCCTTACTGTAATTCATGGCATGATTGTGTTTTTAATTTTTTTTGTGCTTAAGAAATGGAGGTGTCTATTTTTAATTTTTTCACCTAAAAATCTTTATTTTGCCTTTTGACATTTAAATGCACTTAAGCATGCTGTTCCATAGAAAAAATAAATGAATGTGTTTTACCTACAAACTTTTACTTTGTGCCAAATGAAAGAAAACGTCTGTGAAATCTGTGTGAAGTAGAGCTTCCAAATGTGAGAAAAAGTCATCAGGCAGCAAGTAACTCAACAGGACAGTTTATTGAGCTGTGGTGGAAGGTCAGCCCCGCTAGGCACTCAATAGTCATCTACAAAGACCAAACTTGCAGACAAATTGTGAATACATATAACAAAAAAAAAATAAAAATTCCCTGCACTCCCTGATGACTATCAACTGTATTTCTGAGAGTGTAAATTATGTCTGTAAGATCACACACAGAGGCCCAGGCCACGGGTGTGTTATGCAAGAGACTGCAGCTGGCAGAGTGCAGCAAGCAACATGGCAGCACGAGCAAGCAGGTTTGAACACGGAGTGAAGGAGCAAGAGATCCAGACCATCCCTATGAAGAGTTTGTTCCTTAACCTGCACCTTAATGGTGGGGAAAGGAATTATAACCCAAATCTAATGATTTTGGATACTTAATCAACCTGGCCATGATTGCAGGCCAATACTGTACATGGGAAGGTGTGTTCCTAAAAGCAGAGAAATTTGCCTATAACACAAAAATGAGGTACTGGACTGTTTAATGACATTAATGAAAAAAGATTTCATGTGGTTTCTAATGAGTTTTAACCTGTTTAGATAACATCATATAATAGTTTGACATATCTTGTAATTGTCTTCAGTAATTATAAAGCAGCCTTAAGGGCAGCTGACTAACAGCATCTCCCAACGATTTTCTTGCATCAGCAGCTAAAGAATCACATTAAACCTCCAGGATGAGAAGGTCAACTCCACTGAAACAGATGAGACCACACTCATCCCAGGATTCATGCTTAACAGAGAAACATCTACAAGTTTTTTTCTAGTTTTGAGTAATTTTCCCAAACACGACTGTTTTTCTTCCATGCTCTGTAATGCAGAAGTTTAGGACTCATGCATGATTTCTATTTACATGGATGGCTTGCCACAGTGCTGCTGATTCTATGCCATTAAAGGCACCTTAAAGAATTCAAGCTTTGCTAAAAAACCCTTTGAATGAACACTGCCCTGAATACCAAAACAAGATGGAGTATCTGCTACATTTTGTTGAACCTGAGTAGGTGACTTACCTGTCCAGTGATGCAATGAGGCCCTTGGATACTGACATTTATAAATTACTGATGGAGAAGTCTGCTAACAGTGAACAAGATTTTTCTCCCACAAACTGCTTAGTCATTAAACCTGAATGTTTAATTTATCTCTGGGTATCTACAGAAAAATTTTAAATCCTCAAGGTCCCTGAAATAATGAGCTGAATTTCTACCAGAAGTTCTGATAAACCCCCAGGTGTTTGTGAAAAACACTTGAATCATGTATGCATGGATGTTTTTTTCCTGTATTCTTCTGCCACAGTCCTGGACTCTACTCACCACCAGATCAGGGGTCAACAACAAATTTCCTCATGTTTAGGAGTTGAGGATAAAAATTTATGCTTAACTAAGAACATAAAAGGTAAGGACATAAACAGTTGAGTGGGGAATCATGACCCTTATTTAGCTGGAGAAAAGTTCTGCTTTTGATTTCAGTAGTATTGTACATTTTATATGGATTTGAAACAAGTCAAAACCCAGAAATTGTGTCATTTCATGGAGACAAATCTTTCTTGAGAAGCAAAACTAAAAACAAAATTATGGAAATACCTAACATCAACTTTCATTACATCAACATCTTCAAATTTATTTCCAATCAATTTAGAAGACCAAAACAAATATTGGATTGATTTTTGAATGTCAAATAGGGGGCTCATAGCTTTGCTATCTGATACTCCTCATATTCTTCAAAGATTGAATGCTATTCTCCTTTTACTGTTTTTTCTTTAAAGGTATTTTAGGAGTCCCTTTGTATCTATATATATAGTAGCTTGATTAAGCTTAATTTAAATTCAAATATTTTCAGTTAAAAATAACTAGGATATATAATTCATTTGTAAAAATACAATAGCCATACCAGATAAATATATCCACTGACAAACATGTTATAAGACATATTGTTACACAATGGTTCAGCAAATCATTTCATATTTGACAATGATAATACTTGGAAGTAAAGGAAAAGTGGTGTTCTTTTCCACAGATCAAGCAATAGGCAGACTTACAGGATTGGCTGAGTACCCTCAGATTGACAAATAACAAGAGAGTCCAAACTTTAAACAGATAGACTCTATAGCTAAAGTTAATATCGGGGGAAAAACAAGCATAGGCAGCATGGAAAACCAAAGCTATGGGTCTGAAAAATCCTTCTTGCTTCCATTTGTTCAACTGTGACTTTGAGGTGCATCCATCCCCAAGGCCAAAGCTCAGATTGTTGTTTTCCTCTAACCTTCAGCAGAATTCACAAGGGATTTCTTGTACACTAGGCTGGCTTAACCCAGTCAGTTAACCAGTTAACTCTCATGGACTAAGTGGGACTCCACACAGGGATGTCTTTGGGTGCATCTACACAGTCATCCAGTACGGGAAGGACTTTTGGGTGCTTGCACTTGGATATGGTGGTGGAGCTCTGCAAAAATGAGACATAGAAAAGCAGTGAAGTCATGGCTTTGGGGTTTTTTTGCACCAAGGTAGCAACTTTCTCCTTTCTCTTCTTTGCCTTCTCTCTTACCATGACAGCATGGGATCTGAAAAGGAGGAAACAATCTCAGACTGAACTCAGTGGTAGGGACATGCAAGCATGTGCAACAGAGTTCAAATTGGTGAAGGATAAAAAGCATAAACATTCTCATTTTCAGCTGAAGTTTGAGCACCTTGAATGGCTAATTCTGTATTTTCTCTTTATGATAGAAATGAGAAGAGCAGCAGCAGTTCTTTGTGCATTTGAGTACACAGAGGTGGTACATACTTCTGGAATAAGACACAGAAATAGGTGGAAGCAAATAAGTAGGTGTTACAGCCTTCCCTTGTCTCCTGCTTGTGCACCCCAAATACAGTGTCATTTTGTTTCAGAGCATTGCTATTCCAAAGGTGGAAGAGAAGTTTTCCCTCTTGCACACACTTGGAAACTTAATTTGTGGCAAGCAGGGCCCAGATGCAGCTGGAGGATTGGTAGGTTATAAGACAGCCCTCAGGCAAGCGAGTCTAAATGTTCAAAACCACTGAATTATCACCATCTACAGCTGGATTTTGGAAGGCAGCAACAGCCTTTGTTTCATCTTTAATAGAAAGACAGAGGTAACACCCTTTAGAAAAGGATTCAGAGGTGTTGTCTCCCAAGAGAAAGAAAGCACATTCTGATAGTGTTAATTAACGTAAAAAATAGCCACTCAGCCTCCCAACTTTGGCCCTTTCACTTTCCTGAACAGTGTTTTCAAGACTTAACTGTGAGGGGTTACAGTTTTGAGTAACATAATTTGGTTAAGATTTTTAATTTTGCAGGTTTTTAACTGTAGAATGTGTCTGAAGAAAAATTACAGTATAGACTTGTTTAGTTTCTGAAGCAGGAGCTGTTCCTGTAAAGATAAGAAGGCAGTAATGCTCAATAATTTGAAGAACCTCCTACTAAACTGTATTCTCTGCCTCTACTCATATTTTAAAGGTACCCTCCATTTTAAGAAATCTGTACTGACTCGAAACCAGGAAAATAAGTTGAACCTTACTTTGGCCCTGCAAGAAGCACAGACAATGTTGTGTCTGGGAGGTGATGGGAACATTATACCTCTGTCTCCTTTGTTCTGCTGATGCAGCTGATCAGGAAGTGGGTAGGTGGCAAGGGAAGTTAATGTTTTGGTTTCCAAGCATATGAAAATCATGAGTGAGGCCTGAAAATATCTTCTGTCTGACTTGATGCTCACAAGATTAAAAAAAACCCAAAAACCAAAAAAAAACCCCAAAACTGACAAAACAAAACAAAAGCTTAAATTCTCACTCAATCATGTAATTTTGGAGAAAAAAAAATTAAAAGGAGAAAATACATGAAGTTGTCAATAAGGCATGGGAACATCCAACATGGGGATGATGGACTGACAGGCTGCCAGCCAAACTAAAATGTCAAGGAAAGAGGAAAAATTTTCCCTGCCACAGTACATTGCTGTCTCAGAAAAAGGGAGAAGTGGAAAGATATGCTTGTCACTCTTTGAGGAAATTCTGCAAAATCAAAAGAAAAATCTGTTTTCATAACAGAATGGTCTTACAAGCTAGCTCCCTGGTGTTCACCCCTGTTGCTCAGCCATGAGCTCATGCCCCACGGCTACAGCAGCAGAAAACAGGTCAGATATCATCATCTTCATGCTGGAGCTCCTGAGGCGTTGGCAGCTGTCCCATGGTCTGCTGCACATGCCTGTCCTTAGAGCAGAGTCAGCAGAGAGCAGGATGTGGAATCTGGGACCAACACGTTTCCTGCTCCCCTTTGGATTCTGTCCCGTACACTCCAGCTGCAGCAGGGAGCAGAGACACATCTGCATCTGTAAGCCAGAGCAGAGCAGATGAAGATGTATGCCTCACTCTCTGCTACCTTCTGTATCAGAGAAATTACTTCCAGCAGCACAACAGAACAGATTGCATTTAAATCAGTGAATTAAATTTGAGGTAGAATTTGCATATACTTTTTGTGATGTATTCTTCTCCATATTTACAGGGAAAATATATAAGAAAGCATTATTCATTATCTTAATTACAAAAGTATTTTGAATCAATTACTAAACAAAAAAATGTTGAAACAAAATATCCTTTTCCTAAGTGAAAGCTTTCTTAAACTACCACTTTCAGAAGTGCCTATGGTCTTATTTTAAAAAACCATTCTCACTGAGTGATGCAAAGATTTCCGTGAGTGTGTTCAAAATACAATAAATATTTATAATATTACTTTGTTGCATACACAAATGCAGAAAAATCTTATGTAAATGCAGATATTTTTCTGCAAGGACTGGAAGTATATCCAACAACATATACTATCAATTCTCTTTTCATCCCTAGAAGATTATTTGATTTAACTTTGTGAGTTTGAGTTATGAAACCACAGGATGACATGATCCTTAGTCCAAAGATGCAGAGTTCGATAGTAGCTTGGCTGCTTCTGTATCTTAAAACACTTCTCAGAAATTGTCATCAGAATGGCAAAGACAAAGACAAAATAGTAGGGCTGGCACAGGGAAGGTCAGTGGTCACAATCCAGTGGCAGAACAGCATGTAATCAACAGAATCCTTAGAGACACCAGCTGAGAGGAAAGCAGGAATTTTCAGTTACTACACTGGCTACTCTTTCAACACAGCAGTTGCAAAAATGGCAGAGAAAAAGTCGAGGCACTTCCATAGCCTGGTGGCTGTGTCTGGGATAAGTGTTTGAGATTCTTCCTACAACATTAGAGCAGCATGAAGTAGAGAACTTGAAAGCATGTCTGCTGAGGATATTTTCAGCTGAAATAAAGTTACTGCTCAAGAAAATAGGAGTTAGTCAACAGGAGGCTCAGAAGTGCCAATTTTAATCAGAAATATTACTTTCAAATACAATTTGCAGCTCTTGCATGGTGAGAAGTGATTCTCACTAGGTGACCTCTCCAGGTCATCCATAAATAAAACAGCATCTTATGCAGCACTGATTTCTAATCAGACATAACACCTTTCTGAAGACTTGAGTTTGACTTCTGGAAACATTTGGATAAAAATGGATAAATTATATTTTAGAAAAGTAACTTCTTTATAATAGAGTATATATTTTACAGTGGAAATAATATTTATAAAAATGTATTTCTATTTTTCTTCTACTCTTACCCCAAAGGGATTTCAACTTCCTTAAGAAAAAAGTTCTATACAGTCATGTTTAATGTGTGAGTTCTTATGGAGGTATGTTCCCTTCTTTTGAATCATTTGCAAGTACCAAATATATTCATAGAAATTCAACTTTTCTGGAAAAAAAACAACTTTCACAGAGCAAAGCTTCTCCAAACTCTACATCCACACCTAAGCAGACACCAAAGAATCAGATTCCCATACAAAATTATATAGGAAAATTTGCTTTGTAACTTCTGACTCAGATAAAATATTAAGCCCTAGTACAAAACCATCAAAAGCATTTACTTGTGAAAAAATACAACACAACTTCTTTCTTTGTTCCTCCCTTTCTCCACCACTGCTGAGCAGATTTTATGCAACATCAAAATCTGAAAAGTAGTGCAGATTAAAAGTGGGTAGCATTATTACTACTTGGGAGTGATGGACTAATAGTAACCAAAGAAGTAGCTGGGCATAAAGACAGCATAAAAAGTACTCTATAGAACACGTACAATAAGAAATTTAACTTCCTTGAGTGAAAAATACTCTACACATGTAAGTGTCATCAGCTGACTTAGTGAGGATGCTTTCAAACCTATTATCCAGATCATTTATGAAGATGTTGGATAGGGTGGGGGCAAGTATTGATCCCTGTGGGACCCTGTGTATGACAGGCAGCCTCAGTAAAGAGCATCAATCAGCACCTCTGATGTTTGCCTGTGAGCCAGTTTCCAATCCATCCCACTGACACCTGCCCAGTCAGTATCATATCAGCTTGTATACGAGGAGACTGTGGCAAACAGTGTTAAATGCCTTGTTGAAGTCCAGGGGTTTGGACTGCTTTGGCTGTCTCTCCTCAGCCTGTGAACTCTGCTGCATCTCCAAAAAGCATTAAAGAGCTTTAGAGGACACTGAAATGTTATCAGAACAAGTTAAGGAAAATAACTGTGTTTTTTTGGCAATTTCTTACATTATACACATTTGGGAAAAATTTTCAGAATTTAGAACAAAATCAAGGTTTTTTGATACTGAATCTTGTGTATCTAGGGAAGATGTACGAAGTCTGAAATTAAATTAGAATTCTGGGTGTAAAGTCCTTTTCTTGTTTTGAATTTTTATTAACTGTAAACCTAGTTCTTAAGCATCTCCAAAAATTTGGCATGTTTGTCCTAAGTATCAACAATTATGATTATTTCCTCAAAGTCTACTAATTTTCACTTTGCCTATATAAATACAAATCACAATTATGATATGTTGTTTGGAAAAGATCCCCTACAGTTTAAAATTCCTAAGCTATGAGAAATATATTCAGAATGCATGTCAGGTCCTTTCCTTGTAAATTATTTTACCTGTAGGTTTTCCAATATACTAGGCTACACAATAAAAGACTTAATGATATCATTCTGCCTAGCAGTAGACTCTCCAAATATTTTTGATTATTGTTCATTCACAATAAACATTATTTTTCAGGGAAACAACAATCCAAAGGTACATAATGTCACTTACACAAGGCAAGCAAAAAGTCAAGATTCAATAATAAATTTGGGTGTTGACCAAAATTTTATGTATATGAACCTAAATGATGAGACTTTATTTAAGAATATGAAGTTACAGACACAGAAATGCAGGAAGAAACTACCTGTCATGTAAAGCAAGTGCATTTGCTGCAATCTTTTTTTTTATATTTCTGTTTATGAAATAGGTACTTATATGTTCATATCCCTGCATGCTCATTCATATACCTATGTGTATATATAGGTGTGTGTATATATATATATACACACATATATATATATGTATGTATGTATGTATGTAAGTAATTTGGTAGCAGTGAAATTAATTCAGCCTCCTGGTGATAAACTGTGCAGAACTTTTATAATTATTGGACTTATTACAACCATATTCTCTTTTCCTCCTTTGATGAATTCCCCAATTATGTGATACCATGAAGCAGGGAAAATGGGCGATGGTATATAAAATCAAAGCATTATAGGCTCCCTCTTTGCTGCTTTGCAAACAGTCACAAGAGTAACATTGATATGAGATACACAGAGATTTGCAGAATTAAACTGCATCATATCATGGCACTGAGTGAGTGTGGAAGGGGAAAAAAAAGCCATAATAATTCAGTTTCAAACTGGTATCTCACTTTCACTCTAACCATCCTTTTGTGTGTAACTGGCTGGATGTGCAGCATCCAAATTTCTCTTACAAGTGATTTCCAGTAATGATGGGACCAAGAAAGCAAGCCTTGTGAGAAAGCTATCTAATTTATAAAGTAATGCAAGTCTTTTCATATCACAAATATTTAGCTTTGATGTGAAATAATGTTCTGTGTTGTTGGGTTTTTTTTCTAATTACTTACCTGCTTTGAGCATTAAGCCAGGTTCTTTCCATTTCTTGAATCTCTGCATTTAATGAAGAACTGTGTTTAATAGCTAAAAATATGCATGTTTAATTATGTTTTAGGCATTTTTTTTCCTGGTGGAAATTAAGTTTTGAGTGAGGCACTTAGGCTTCCAATAAAGATGAAGAGGAGAATTAGCTGTTTCAAAAAAAGATCCAGAAAGGAAAAAACACTGGTAAAGGGCAAGTCTGCATAGCACACTGGGGAACAGTACATTTGAAATAGGAGTTTGCTGAAGAACAGTGGCTCCACAAGAATAATTTATTTTCAAGAGGGCCAGGTGAGTACATATAAATGGTGGCAGAAAATTCTATCCAGTCTTTTATATAGCTGTGGGATTTACTGTTCATTAGAAGAAAGAGAAGGGGAGAGAGAGAGCACTAGGGAGAGACAGAGAAAGAGGAAAGATGGAGAGGTGGTATTTTGCATATCTTTTAGAAAGTGTGGTCTGCTTGGGTTGGAAATTCTCCTTGCTAAAAGAGTTTTAAAGCCATAAAGCTTCCTTATAAGGCAGCAAGGCCATACATTCAGTGAACAATGATTAATACACATGGTTAGATCCCATTTCACTGTCCCTGTCCTATGTCAGCACTGAAATTCGTGAGACTAGTGAAAGAGGGACTTGGTGCCATAAGCTGACGGTCAGGACTTGAAGAGTGCTGGGGGATTTTTTGGGTCCATTCTCCAAAGGCCATTTCTGTACTTTAAATCAAACACAACACAAACTTGATTTGCCCAGATGAGGAAACCATAAGCTCATCTGCCTTCTGTTTGTAACCCTTCGAATTAAAATGCAGCCAGAATGTGCCAAGAGCACCCCTTCACATATTTGCTTTGCTTCTGTTCCCTCAAATAACCTACACCAGTTCTTACATGGCTCTCCTGTGAGGTAGTTCCGTCACTTTGAACCTCTCAAGCCAAGAAAAGAACTTGATCCAGAGTGTCTCTTTCCTGGTTGAATGTTTGAATGTCTGTGGCCACTGCATTTCCCCTCAGCTCCAACTGGAAAGAAAGCAGCCACAACATTTTTGTGAGGTTGTGTCAGCCTGTGTCAGACCCTACTGAAGTCTGGGAGAGAAATGTCTTTTTTTCATATCTGCATCAGGTTTAGGCAGGAGATAAGGATCTCCCGGGTCTGGGGAAGCCCTGGGGATTCACTCAAACAAAATTTTAAGAGTTTAGAGAATGTTAAAACCTATTAGGGAGAAACCAACTGATCTTAACAGCTTTCAGGTTTAGACATCATCAAGTGGGGAGTATAAGGGGAATTTTCAGGCTTCTCAGATCTGCCTGCTTAGGTCCTCTGCTACATCTAATGGATAGATCCTGTTGAGGACTGAATCAGGTTATTGAATACTTGTGCAGTGTAATGGTCAGATGCCACAGGTTTCTAGGATTTGTGTTTAATTCTGTTCTTGCAAAAGGTATTTCTGTTTAAAAAGAGCATTTCTTTGGGGAATATTTCCATTTTTAAATAAAATATATAAGCCTAGCAAAGAAGCTGTTACTATTAGAAATATGTCTCTGATGAATACAAAAAACTAAAGTTGCTCCAATAAAATGCTTCAGAGAAATTTACTTAAAGTTCCTTATCCGTCAGACATCTGAGTGATTTTTCTTCTCTTGCTGTTTGAAAATAGTCTATAATTAATTGCTGTAATATATACTTACTGCACCCATAAGAACTGCAGAGGTGTAGGGCTAAGTATTTCTGTCAAATATATACATTTGAGGAAAGAATAGAGCAAAAAGACAACACATTCTGTTTTACAACTTAACAAATAAATTTCTTCTGCAAGCATAAGGTTATGAGCGGAAAAAAAGAATTTAATTTCTGCAGACTTTTGGCCATCTTACTCTTGAGTTTAGAAAACTAATTAAATTACATGAAATTAAATTTAAAAAATATTTATAAATAATAAATAATTTATTCAATCATCTAAAATTATTTTGTACAAAAACTGAAGCCAATATGTTATCAAATATATAACTTTTAGAAAAAAGTTTAAAAGTTCAGTTATGAGAGAAAAATATTGAAACACTGAAAGATGTGTCATGGAAGAAAATTCTAGCTTATGTGGCTACCTTGACTTGTTATACTGCAAATGATGCCTCATAAAAATATAATGCATAGAATTTTCTGATATAACAATATTCTACTTCAAGAATTTTAACTTGCTGTATACATAATGCTTCCAAAGACCTGCCAGATTTAAGATGAATGAGAAATGAAATTGATGATTTTGAGTTTCTGGGATATGCCTGGAGTATGCCATTGTGTCAAGCTGCAGATGTATGGCATGCACAGTGGGCTAATGCACATTTGTTATCTGAATAATAATATTATATCTGAATAATATTATATTAATAATAATTAATTGGAAGCCTATGAGCACTGTTTCTCATCGCTGTTCTTTGTTTTTGCCTGAGGATAAAAGGACACTGAAAAACTAATAAATCTTACATTTTCTTCTAAAAGCTTTGTAATTCTAATTCATTCTTTAATTTCATTACTAAATATATGATGATTTCTGTGTTGAATGTCTTGATCATTCTCTTTTCTTACATTATGGTGTAGTATTCAAAGAGGAAAAAAACCCACCTAAGCTAATGTTTCTAACGTTAGGTAAATACATGTCTGATTATTTTTTTTTAAATAAATAAATAATTCTTGGAAGTACATCTAGAAAAATAATCAAAACTTCTGCCCGTAGGGTTGGTTTTTTTATACCTGTCCTCTTTTCCACCAGAATTATCAATCCTGGTGGCTATATTACTGCCACACAGTGGGAGAGTCTCCAGCTGTCCAAACCAGTATTTCCCTGGAGCCTCCCAAAGGCTGTCTCTCCCTGCTGCTGATCCCCTGCCTCCCTGCTGCTGCTGCTGCTGTGGGCAGCTGTGCATCAAAAATCATATTTTCCTTGTTAACATGATATATACTTGCTTAGGAACTGCATCAAATACGGCTGGATTTTTCTGTGAAAACTAAACAAAATTCATTGTCCTGCTTTGAATGTATTTATTCATGCTGTGAAGGTATCTCATTTTGGTTTCATCATCAAATTAAATTTTTTGAGTATTCACTTCAAAATTGCAACCAGCTGAACACCAGTTATTAGTAAATGTTACTGTTATTATTATAACAGTCTATATAAATAATATATATATATAAATATAATATATATAAATGTTACCAGTTATTAGTAAAAGTTCTAGGTTGGAGAACACTAAGTTATGTCTCTTTGCTATCTATTCTGGAGAACTGCTTTGTGCCACCAGTGAAAATTAATTTTTTGATGTTACTTTCCTGTTAACTGGCTACAGATCCACATTGCCATAGCTGCATGACTGTCAGAGCTCTCTCAGTGAAGGCTTAGCTCCGGAATAGCAAGGGCTTTGCAGGTCAAGCATGCTGTGTGTTGGCAGAAATACAAGACCCAGTTCTGATATGAGCTTCTGTCACCACCATGAAAATTACAGTGAGTATTGTTGGAAAAATATCTGGTTTTCAGATTTATGTTCCTGTGCTCCATGCAAAGGCATAAGCACATATGTAAAATCCAGCAATCTGATATATCAGTAAATATTTATGTTTACTGTCTGAGTTGGTTACAGATTTAAATAAATAAATAAATAAATAAATCAGACTTAATTTTTTAATATTGGCTCACTTGAAACACTTTATTCAAAATACCTTCAGGTTCACCAACTTTTAGCAAACCTAGTGACACTCAAAGACATCCCAGCAGTTAACCTCTGGTATGAGTCCCAGAAGATCTGGCTCTCCTTGTGGAAGGCAAAAGGGTCTAACCCAGATTAGGGACAGGGGCTGTTGGCAGCTGGGTTTCAATTAGGAGACTAACCATAGATTGCAGAATGCTGGAAACCTGTAGAAAAATACAGAAACCAGAAACAGTTTATTTATCTATTTATTTATTTATTTATTCTTTTTTAGGGGGAGTGAATATTAAATATATTTTAAATTCTGCTCTCATTTCAAGAAATGAGAGCATGGTCTGAATGTGAAATCCTGCTTTTCAAGAAATGCTTATCAAAACAGCTGAACACCTCATCACAATTACCACACCTAATAATCAGCATAAAATAACCCCTTATATCCTGTCCTTTCAAAATGCCTGTTTTGAAATGTCAGCATGGGTTTGAGGCTGCGCTTCTAAGTAAGGCTACAGGTAAGACCAGGTATGTGACAGCAGGAAGAGTAGAAGACTGTTCACACTGAAATGTTACAGTCATCTCATTTCATGTGTAAAAAACATCCCCTCTATTCTTTCTGCAGCTGAACTACACAGGATATGTATACTTACCTGGGGGCAAAATGTATAAAAAGGACTTCTCTTTCTTTCACTTCAAGACAAATGTGGGAAATTGTTAAATAGTGGCAGAGTCTCTGAATTATGCCCTAAGTCTAGATTTGGAAAACAAACAAACAAGAATCACCTATTAAAATATTTGCCCTCCAACATACAGAAACTCTGTCGGTTAAATCTGAGTATTTTGATCACTCCTGCAGCATGCCAGGGCATGTGAAAGCTATTTCTCTCCATTTTATTTACAATTCACTCAGCAAGCTTCCAATAAAAAGAGAACACAATGTAGAAAGAAAACCCACTGTCCATAACTAACCACACATCATGAACTTCACATTCAGAAGCCCATTTTTTTAGTGGGTGATGTTTTATTTCATGCAAGTCATTCCATTTCTCTATCAAGATGCTCTTTTGATAAAGAAGTGAGTTAAATACTTTCCAGAGCCCTTGGAATGCAACTTTTATAACCCAGTTAAAGAAATTGGTTAGACTCCAGGAAAGAGAGAATGTTATTTTTCTTCTGTATCTGCACAACCCAAATTTTCTGGTATTCAAACCATTTCACAGAATCACGGAATGGGTCAGGCTGGAAGGGAACACAGTGGGTCATCTGGTCCAACCTCCCTGCTCAGGCAGGGTCATCCCAGAGCACCTGGCACAGGGTTGTGTTCACAGTCTCCAGTGAGGGAGACTCCACACCCTCTCTGGGCAATCTCTTCCAGTGCTCAGTCACCTGCACAGTGAAAAAGTTCTTCCTCATATTCAGGAGAACGTTCTGTACATCAGTTTCTGCCCACTGCCTCTTGTCCTATTGCTTGGCACCACTGAGTAGAGCCTGGAAACCTGTGACATCTCCCCTCAGACACCTAAATAGATTGATGAGGCCTCCTCTCAGTCACTTCTTCTTGTGGATGAACAGGCCCAGCTCCCTCTGCCTTTTCTCATAGGAAGAAGCTCCATTCATTCCCTAAATCACCTACATAGCCATCTGCTGGACCTGTTCCAGGAGCTCCATGTGTTTCCTGTCCTGAGGAGCCCAGAACTGGGCACAGCACTTCAGATGTGGCCTGACTAGGACTGAGTAGAGGGGCAGGATCACATCCCTTCCCCTCCTGGTACTGCTCTTCCTAATGCACCCCAGGATAACATTGGGTCAGCAGGGCACTGCTGTCTCAGGGAGTGTTTGCTGCTCACCAGGACCCCCAGGTCCTTCTCTGCAGAGCAGCTTTCCAGCAGCTCAGCCCCCAGCCTGTACTGGTTCATGGGGTTATTCCTTCCCAGGTGCAAGATGCTGCATTTGCCTTTGTAGAATTTTAGAGGTTTCTTTGCTGTCCATCTTTCCAGCCTGTTGGGGCCCTTCTGAAGGACCGGGGTACCTAAAGACCCTCTGGAGTGTTGGCCACTCCTTCCTGCTTTGTGTTGTCAGTAAATTTGCTGAGGAGGCACCTGTCCCTTCATCAGTTATATGAATACGCCGTGGAAGTTCCATGTCTTATGAGCAGTTATAGAGAAGAATTTGTCCAAGTTGCTATTATTTTGTGCTTGCTGTAGTTAAGTATACTTCTTTCTAGTCTGGGTGGATCATAGGGGAAGGTACAGTCAGTCATTTGTTTACCTAGATCCTCTCTATATATGATTGAGAAATATGGATTATATGCTCACAACCTACAGATCATAGACTTGTAGTGAAAGCCACTAACTACAAAACAGGAGCCCCAAGTTTAAGTCTTGGTGGAATGATTTCAAATGAAGACATAAGTATGTATTTCTTCCATCTCAGTATCTTATAAACAGTATCCTTTTCAAAAGAAGATATGCATGTAGCCTGAGAAACTGGAGAACTAGCTTTATAATCTGAATCAGAAAGAACAGAATTACAAGTCCTGACCCTATCAGCAAGACAAATGCCATAATTACAAAACTACTCCTTATTAAATGGAGTAGAAGGAAAGTACTCATTCATTATAATATAACCCCTCTCCCCACCACCCATTCCCCCCAAAAAATTGTCCCCAAAAAACAGATTTCATTAATTCTGGAATAATGAAATGTGCTGCAAGTCTGGAAATACTGTTGGCAGCTCTGGAGGCAAAGTGTCGATATATTCTTGAACTTGTTGGGAAGCTGAGCAATGCAACATCTTGGATAAGGAATAGGAAGTGATGGGGACCTGATGGATGAATTAGAGATAAATGCAGTGACTCACCTATCCCATCCCACCTAGCACCTCTGCCTTGATTCCAGCTACAACCAGAGATATGATGCTTTATACCAATACAGCCTGCAGATGACAATCATGTGGCAGTGGCGAAGATTTTCAAATGATTGAGCTATCTCCTTAATAAAAGTCCATGGAAAAGTGAATTAAGTATTTTCTACTCCCATTACACAAAATCCTAATTTTGAGATCTGTGATGGACACTTACTCTGTTCTCAAGTAATGAGTTCACTGTAGTTTTAAGAGTTTTTGTGTTCAAAGTTAAAGCAAAAAACATATATACCATCTTACAATATAAGGATAAAGTAGAAGTGTAGAATTAGCTTTTTTGCAAAATCCCATTCAGGAAAATAAACTGCTAATAGTTGCAGACTGATAGCAATATGAGACAGTGAAAACAAACAAAACATTAGTCATAATTAAATTAAAACTACCCTATGAGCACTACCAATTAGAAAATTACGTGCAAGAAAGAGGGGGAAAAAAGAAATAAAGACAAAAAGGCAGAGAAGAATGCGATTTTTTGAGAAAGATGAAAATGGGTATGTATGACACCCTACTACATGAGATGGTCATTTGTTTATAGCAGAAAATAGTTCTTGATTGCTCAGGTAACACTCACCTCTTGCCACTGGATTTTTTGTTCAGCTATTTGTCCCAAGAAAAAATTATCTTTAGCAACTGTGATAGAAAACCCCAAACTTTGCAAATGTACAGATTTATAAACTGTATTTTCATCAAAATGAGCTCAATTGTGACAGTTAGATATTTTGCTTTCAACTCTAACAGAGTTAAGATTTGACCTTAATTTTCTGTACATTCCTTTTTTTTTTTTTTTGGTGCTGTTGCATTAATTTTGATCCAAATCTGCTATCTTCTGCTTCATTTTATGGTTAATTTAAGATTCCGTATAAGCAAGAGAAAGGGAAATCTTTGAGACTTCTAATTTCAACCTGTGACGGATTAGAAACCAGAAATGTTCCATCCTGCCCCAAAGCCAAAGAAAATCTCTTACGACTGTTGATGGAGACAGATTTAATTATGGCACAGTTTCACACAGACATGAGCATATAAGCACGGAGTGGACATGAAGTGTTGTCAAGGTCCATTTGGCAGTGTTTCAACTGCCAAGGGCAAGACTAGAGATCAAAGAAAAGAGTCAAAAATCTTAATCGCTGCATGAAAGCCTCATTTAGACCAGGCTTGCTGGCAGATCTAGATCGGATTCATTATTGCTTTTGCTATTTCTAGTTATAGAAGAAAAATGAGGCTTGCCTATGAATCTTTAAAGAAAAAAGACAAAGAGATTCTGAAGAAAATTCTTTAGCCAGGGAATACAAGGCCTTTTTTCCCTTAAATTCAAACTTATTTGAACACTAAGAATTTAAATTTTAGAGTTAAACTTAAGTCCCTTGTGAACTGGAGATTCTACCAGATTTTGCTTGCATCCTCTAAGTCTGGATGGCCCCAAGGAATAAATTCCTTGTTGACTCAAGCAGAGTCACTTGATAGTTGAGTTTTGGTACATAAAAATAGGTGTTTCCTTTAACTGTTGCTTTCAGCATATGCCAGCAGTAACCTACAAGTATGACTGCTGTGCCATTTTTGTGTATGTCCCTGCATTTTGTCAGAAGGTGTGAATTTCATGAAGGACAGGAAAACAAAAGAACTGCTTGCTTCAAGAGAAGGGAGAGAAAAAGAGCTGTCTCTTCTCTTCCCCTTACCTCTCTTCCCCACAGAAATGAAGGACAGGTACACATGGACTTCCTACATTCCTCTCTTGAGGGTCAAAAAAGTCTTCTCAAGAAGAAGATGAATACATCTCTGTAATCTACTCTTCCTCTTAACCAGAGAATCTTTATCTTTGCTTGGCTAACACAAGTTTTGAGACCCTCTGCCTGCTTTTAAAAATAATTGATTTTCCCAAAATTTAAAATATATTTTGAAAAATAAATCACGCTCTTATTTTGGAATGTGATTACTCAGACATGGTTGTTGGTAGGGAAGTGTAAAGTAAAAATAAGCTCCAGAATTGGGGTTTTCATTGGCTATATAAAACCTTTGGCATTAGAAGGCCCAGATCAGTACCTTTGTTAAAGCTAGGCAAAGGCAGTTGTTTTGTCAGAAAATGGTTTCATAGAGAGCCTGCGTGTGGTGATTTTTTCACCAGTTTCTGGGAAAAAAAGTTAAAAATGAGTGGGTCTCTATTTTTGCCATATTGTTCTATGTGCAAATGACCTTTCACTATTGCTAGAGAGCTCTCTGAAGGCAATCTTTGTTATTATCTAACCTTATCACTTAGAGAAAATAAAGTAAGATTTATTGTACACCATCTATCCTGTATATCTGATACTTCCTGTGTCTCTTAACAACAACACTGATGCATTTCTTTTCTCCTGAGCATCTGAGTAAAATTATATGTTCATTAAATCATCTTATTCAAATCTTTTCAATAGCATCTTATTATCAAATTTCTGAGTGTTTATCTAACCTTACAAGCTGCAATAGCAGAACTAATTTTTGAAGTTACATTTGAAAATTCATCATGAAATTTCAATACAACACCCTTACTTGTCTCTTGAAATAGACTCTGGAACTATTTCCCATTAATCCAGTGGGAATTTTGCTATTTGAGCTCAGTGGGACTGGGACAGGACCAAAAAGATATTCTTTATCCTGAGAATAATTCAGAATGCAGATTTATTAACTTATTTTCTGATAAAACCTTTGGGATTTGACTTTTTCTTTTTTATGTGATCACTGTTTACTCTGTCAGAAAATAACCTTTACTTCTATTTTACTTGTTTTGCAAGCTATGAAAGGAGGAAGAGGGATGGAAAATCGCTGAAGAAGCCTGCCACACCAGAGGAGGAGGATTTTCTGTAGTCAACCAGTTCAAAATTCCCATGCTCCCAAGGGCAGTGTATTGATGCCTACTCCTATCCTGTCCTTCCATGTTTCTTTTCCTTGCCATGGCATATGCATCCTCATCTTGGTCCTTCATTTCTGTAGTGATGAAATTCTTTTGCCCTCATTATTGAAAAGCCTTGAGAGAACTCAGTTTCATAAATATTTTTTTGGGTTCTGTTCTGCATCTTTTTTTCTTCACATTTTACAAATGTTATGGCAAAATAACATTGATGTATAAATATGTCTGGAGCTTTCAAGACAGAACTGAAAACATGGCTCTTAGTCTGTAGTTGAAACCGGGTAATCAGGTGACAAATATACTTTGACAGATGCATATGCACACACCAGACCAGATTATAAATTAGTCTCCAAAAGGGATTTTTTGTGGTAATGTCTGAGCCGCTCAGGCTGTACGAGGAGACCTGACAGAAATAGTTTGTATTAACTAAGTATTAAAAATAAATCTTTTGATTCAATTGGATTTCATTTTTTGCTAACTGCAAATTTCTTAAAAGAGGCAGTGTAAAATATCCTAGAAGGTGTGAGTTTGGATTTGAAAACAAAGACTATCTGGATATGTTTCTCATGAGTTTTATTTTAACATTTAGGTTATGTCTTCACTTTTTTTTCATGCAGTAACTGATCTCCAGTTGCAGAAAAAGCCTATCTGCCTTCTATAGCATAAAGCCCCTCCTTTGTCCAGGATACAGCCACAGGGATTTTTCTAGACTAAAGAATTGTGTCCTGCTCTTGGTCCCTCTTTCTGGGCTGTTTCACTGGATGATAAGTGCATCAGAAGAACTTAGGCAAAAGTGTTCACCTATGAAGATTAGTGAGAACATAAAAAGACTTCCAGATTTATTTTAAATAAGAATTACAGAATCAGCTGAGCTGGAAGGGATCCACAAGAATCAAGTCCAACTCCCAGCCCTGCACAGGACCATCCCAAATAATCACACCATGTGCCTGAGAGCATTGTCCAAACTCTTCTTGAACTCTGTCTGCCTTTGTGGTGTGACCACTTCCTCAGGGATTCTGTTCCAGTGCCCAGCCTCCCTCTGGGAAAAGAACCTTTTTCTAATACCCAACTTAAACCTCCCCTGACACAACTTCCCTCAGGTCCTGTTACTGGTCACCACAGAGAAGAGATCAATGTCTGCCCCTTCTTTTCTCCAGGAAATTCTTTCAAGGTCATGGATTAAACAGTAAGATACTGATAGAAAAGTTTTAGTTCTCTGTCTTTCAAATGCAGTTCCAAAGAGTATGATTTTTTTGTTATTCATTCTCCAGGATTCCTAAAGTATCACATATGTTCAACCTTCCTGTATGACTATAGATGATAAACACCTTAAAATTACACAGAGGAACAAATGAGAGAGATTAAATTGTGGTCTCTCAGAGGAATGTTGAACACCATGTGAATATCCACACTGCAGATGAAGAATTATTAAGATGACATTAGGAGAGCACTTTAAAAAAAATCTGCTGAAGAATGGTATTTTTCTGTGGACACACTGTCTGAGAATGTTTAACTCCTTGTGTTTCAGGGGAAATGAAGAAAAAAAAAAAAAGACGGTCCAGTATGCCAGAGATACTCAGCTCAAAATACTCAAAGGGAACAAACAATTTATGTCCAGCTTATGAACCCAAATGGTGGAAAGAAGTAATAAGCACCTTTGAATTACAAATGTCCCCTAAAGAGAGAGATATTGTAAACATATGTGATAGCATAATTCACCACATATGCTGCAAATATGACCTTATATATTTCAAACTAACAGCACAGAAGCCCAGTCTAAGTGTGTCTTGGGTTGAAAGTCGCTGGCAGTGTACCCGTGCAGCAGGTGAACACAATGGCGGGATATTAATTTCACTTCTCGGGAGACTTTTCCCTATGGGATTATTCTACAGATGATGAATGAAAGGTCTGGGAGTTAGGATGGCATTTCAGTACTGAGAAACTTGCTCTTGTTGCTCAGTTGGGGAACATCACCCTCAACTCTCAAGCTGTGTAGTGCTTGTTCAGAAGAAGTGCCTCACAGCATCCATAACAAAGATACTTCATGGACTACCAATCATCTTCTGGGGGGAAGATGTAGTTTGTCCTGTAGGTTCTGTAATATCTACAAGCCAGGCCTCTCACTTCCCAGGAAAGTGCTCTAACTCCTCCACTGCTCAGCTACAGGGTAGGAATAGTTACCATATGCTTCTCTCCTGGCAAATGAGATCCCTAGTGGCTAGAGGTTCCTCCCTTCAACAAAGGCTTCTTTAGGGCAAAAAGGGAGTGTCCAGATTAGCAAGATTTCTGCCTGCAGAGAACTTCACAGGGTTTATATTTTCTCACCGAATGTATGACAGTTTTTCACACTACTAGCTCAATAGCAGGTCAGCTACTGAATTTGTGAGGGAAACAGTGAAATAACCTAACTGGAAAGGCACTGAAAGTATATTCCTGACTTTATAATTTTATACTTGCACAAGACATCAGAATACAGTGATGTCTAGAACGGACATGAGAGTTGTACTGTAACATTAAAATCTGCATACACTACAACAAAAAACCAAAACCAAAACAAACAAAAAACTCAACCAATCAACCAACCCAACAATCAAAAAACAAAGAAAACAAAAGCAAACACAAACCCAAGCTGTTGTTATAATAGGTCCCCAAATGAAAGAAATTGTTTGATGAAAAATCTGTTTAAAACGTGATGGCCCATGGATCAATTCTAACACTTTTGTAAAAGACATCCCCTCCTCCCTCCAAAAATTAAAACAACCAACTTTTCTGCCACAGCTTGAGGCAATAAAATTTGTATCATGTTTCTGAGCAGAGCAAAAAAAAAAAAGTGTGGTAGAATGAGGATTGCTAATGGACTGTCAGTATAATAGAAAACATTTCTGTCCCTGAAAGCTGGGTGTTCTTCTGTGCCAGCTCAACAAAATACAGATTATTTTATAAGTTTGAAACATGAGGATCAGTTTTTTTCTGCATTTAATTGTTTTGGCAGCTGAGTAGATAACAATTTTTTTTAAGAGGAAGCATGATGAAAAAGATTTATCTGTAAGATTTTTTTAAGGTACTCAGAGTATTTATGGATGGAAAAAGTTCAGTTTCTTGCCATCTTGTTATCAAGCAATGGAATAAAATTTATACCATAATTTTGAGACAATTTTAAAATAGTATCTTTTTCTGTGTTAATGTACAAATATAGCTGCAACTTTCCAAGAACTGTAGTTGTATTAAGATGCTGAAAATTATGTTCAATTAAAAATGCATAAAAGAAGAGACATTCAATTATTTTAGCAGGCAAATTTACCTGAACATGTATCTTCATGCACCAAGAATGTATTGTAATTAATCATAATTATCTTTTGTACCTTTAATCCACACGTTAGGCCACAGATCTGTGTAAATATTTTTGAGAAGTCAGCAGACATTTGCTGTGGAAAGCGAGTGAGTGACACATGCATATTATTTTGTATTTAGGACATTTCCTGAAAAAGACTAATAAAGTCAGAGAAAATGTAGCTATGGTGACAAACGCTGGCACCAAACAAGTTCTCAATGCAGTTAATAACTATACAATTCAACAAGTCCAGGATTATGAGGAAGAATTCAGACAGGCTAAGTTAAAGCAAATTCTGAAATCACTGAACTGCCTGCTGCAACCTGTCTCCATACTGCACGTTGCTGTTCCCCACTATTCTGGAAAGTGGACTTGGTGGAGTATTGCCTCGTGCCAGGACAGCATTGTCCTGGCTCAGACTTCTTAGTTTTTATGAATGACCTATTTATGAATGACCTAGAAAAACCTAATTCTCGTTATCTTGGTTCATATTATTGCACTAAAACACAAACAAATAAGTGGAAAGAAACACGTGAAAAATTTCTGGGGGGAAAAAAGGGCAAAATGAAATACAAAAAATATCTATCTTGAATCAAAACAGATACCTCTGCTGTAGCTCTCAACCAAAAATGCCCACATATGCAATCTTCTTGTAAATATAAAAGGATTTGCCTCAGAACTTATTCATAATATGAATTGCTCTCCAGCAATATTGGAAAGGACTACAAATCAGCAGTGGAAAATCAAAAAACAAACCAACAAAAACCCACTCAACACTATCTTCCCTCCTCCCTAACACTACACCACTTAAACAACAGCCTTTAGCATGCCTTTTCCAAAGTTTAACTAAAAATTAATAAAATGCCTGTGGGAATGCAGTGGCATTCTGTCTGGAACAGGATAACCAAGTACCCTCATACTTGTCAAAACTTCATTAAAAATTATAGTCGATCTACACAAAAAGTTTCCTCATGGTTCTAAAAACTTCTCCAAGAAATATCTGGATGACGTCTTATGAATCTCTGTTCAAACAATCCCTTGAAAAAGTAATTAAATCTTCTGGATTCTTCAACACAAACCAAACCAAAGTGCCTGTGAATCAATTCCAACCTGCTGAGAAAAGAAAAACCTAGGTGATCCTTAAACATGCAGAGGGCAAACAGAAAAGCCTGGCAGTTTTTACAATTATGTGTATCTACTTGCTTACCTACATGCATGAGCAGAGACCTGGGAACACCAAAAGAACTCTCAACACAGGTAACTAAAAGTGAATTCTGGCCTGTTTTTTGCCAGGCCACTCTACTTCATAGCCTGTAAATGACATCCATTTTGCTGCAAACTTTAAGAAGGTAAGAACAAAATATTTTATGCATCTTGAAATTTGTTCTTTCTGCAAGGTGCCAAGGGGTTGCCATAGAACTCATTGAGGGGTAATATACAGTTCAGCACGAGTCATGGAGACATAATAAAGGAATAAACATTTTGTGGGTGAATGATGACAATGTGAATTCTGTTCTCATTCAAAATACTTACATGTACCTTTATGCAAGATGAAATTAAAATTACTTCTCCATGTGAACACTGAGCAAAGTTGGAATATATATGAGTGTAATGTAATTAAAATCTCACGAATAAAACTGTTGCAGATAAGTATTTTATGTGTCCTAATCAGGCTAAGACATTACTACCTCAAAACCAAATGTCATGGTGCATAAACACTTTTGTTTCAGAACTGCAGTAAATGTGTGATACAGAGATTACACCATTTGTATGAACTTACTGAGCTATAAATTCTGAGGGAACTGGATTGGGGTGAGGAATAGAGAAGTAATTCTTGTATCAGATGAAGATGACCTTAAAAGTCTAAACCATAGTGCTGAGACAGATCCTAGTCATGTTCCTGTTCAGGTTCTGTATAGTAATCATTAAGTTTATTTCATTCCTTGAAAATTAACATTCTCATACAAGTTTAGATGAAATTACAAATTTCTTTCCTTCTGAAGAGATCATGTTCATATCTTCATCTGGGGCTTTTTTTTTTGCATTGGGTTTTTTCCCCTCAATATTTTAAATGCAATTGGTTCATGTATTTTTTAATTTATGGTAATATGGGGTTCAGTGAATGTCATTCCTGGCCTTTTTTTGTCAGCCATACAAAATATCTTATGTAAGCCTTAAGATTTCTAAATTCTTCTTAGTTCTACAGTAGAAGAACATGCTCTGTTGGGGTCAGGGTTTTTATGACAGGAAGGTGATGGAAACAAACTGCATTTTGGAATGCAGTTGTCTGAAAAATAAAAGTAAGTCTGAAATTAAACACAACACAATATTTATTATAAGATAGATATGGTAAAAACATTTAAGAGCACAGTTTATATTGCGTATATATGTATTTTTTTCTGCATATCAGTCCAAACAGTTACAAATCAGGACTGTTTATATTCCCATAAACAGAAATATTTTCATTACAAATATGATTAAAGAGGCCCCACATGTCTGCAAACAAATAATCAGCCCAAAGAATTACAATTAATTTTAAAGTGTGTCTTCTATTTTGTACATCAGTATCTGCATTTCAGCTTTTCTTGGTCCTTTCAGCGCACATGGGTCATCTTTTTAAAACTTTCTGTGGGAGAAATGCTGGAAAATTTGTGTGGGATTTTGGATAATACTTAAATTTTCTACAAAATCTAGTCTTTTTTTATAAAAAATGGGATTAAAATTTCAATTTGTCATATATGATTTACCTTCATCTAATAATACAAGAAGAGAACAAAAGGGAGATCAAACTCCATATGCACTATTACATGCATTTCATTCCCATTATTTCCTATAGTAATAAGGAATTGAATTGAAGCAGTATGATGAATCTAGGCCTCAAATCCTTTTCTGCGTATAATTTCCAATTATGTCTTCTGTGTAATACAGACAATATTATATTCATTTCAATATGTTAATATAATGAGTTATCATAATTGGAAAAAAAATAGGGAAACCGTATTTATGTGAATGCAATTATTCAGAAATTTACAGAGAAGGGTCTTGCTTTTTAAAGGACTGATGGTTCATTAACTGATAGAGAAGATACGTGTTTCTTCAGGAAATGGCAATGTGCAAATCTACATTCAGTAAATTAAGATTCCAATTTGTGCAATGTTAATTTTTCTACAGGTGAGAAACACTTCTGATTCAACAAAAGTTTTTTATTTTGTTTGTTTGTTTTGCTCTCTCTGTCTGTTTATCTATCTATCCATCATTTATGTATATATATATGTATACAGGATGGCATTAAAACACCTCAGCTTCAGTTTTTATTGTAAAGAGAGTGATGAATTCAGAGACAAAATCATGTGTGTACAAGCCATTCATTATGGCTAAAATGCTGGCTTTCTGTGGAGGAGAGATACAGAAGTATCAGCAGATAAAAATCTATAGGCATGGACAATTTTCTTTCTAGTTTCTTCCATTTAGGAGCAAAGTCACATGCAGTTGACATCACATGTAGGTTGTCTAGGAATATGTACTTTTCTGAATACTATAATTGCAGAAGCCCAGTCACTTTTAGAAATGAGGCTATCACAAGTATAATTCAAAAAGCCCAGCAACATAATACCCTAACCTGAAAGACATTTCCTGATTGAGAAAGAACTTAAATATTCCTCAAGGACTCAATTGTACTTGAATATAATTTCAGAGACCACCATGTGCACCATTTGTGTGGTTCACAGAACAGAGCAGCCTTTTTCTTGATAAGGTTGCAGGCTTGAGTAAAGGGGAAAATAACAGGAAAAAGATATGTCTCTATTCAATAAGTAATTCATTTAATCACTGTACAAAATCATTGGCATGACATAAGTTAGCACACAGAAATGACTGTGCAGAGAAGCAGAATAGAGTTAGTAGAGACTGAATGATCAGAGAGGCATGTGACTCATAGTCAGAATGAAAGCAGTAATTAGAAGGATTGTAATTAAAACATCAAGGTCTTCAGGTCACAGAAACAGTAATTTCCTACAGTTTTCAGTTCCCAAGAATCTAGTTTGATGTTAACCCTGTGCCTGCAGTACTTAGTGGGAGTGTTGTTGCAGTTCCCAAGTAATCTTTTATCTTTCAAGTAATTATGTTTTTAAGAGTAGGTAACAGAACAGTAAGTAACATCCCTCCAATAGCAGCCAAACATGGCTATCTAGTGAAGGGAGAAAGGAAACAGGAAATATATATTTCCACAGAAGAGTTCGCAGTCCCAGACGTCCTCCCGGCTTCTGGTCTTCGTCCCCCATGTTGGAAGCTTTGGGTTTGACCTGCTTCTTCCTGCTCCTGTCAGGTACCAGACAGGTTCTGCTGGTAGCCCAGACAGGGGCTGCTCAGCTGCCTCTGAAATCATAGAACCACAGAAGGATTTGGGTTTGAAGGGATTTTAAAGATTACCTAACTTAAGCCCCTTGCCATGGGCAAGGACACCTTCCACTAGACCGGGTTGCTCAAAGCCCCATCCAACCTGGCCTTGAACTTTTCCTGTGATGGGGCACTCACAATGTCTCTGGGCAACCTGTTCCAGTGCCTCACCACCCTCAGTAAAGAATCTAAACCTAGCTTCTTTCAGTTTGAAGCCACAACAGATTAAAGCCTGACATCTTAAGGTAAACCACCACCAATTTCAGTTTTCTGTAATATGTCAGATTGTGGCAATTCAGAATTGCCTGAGCAGTGCACCCACACCCATGGTTTAGTGTTAAGTGACAGCCTGCTGTGGGTTGCACATGTCCTTGTGTGGAACTTCTTAGCTTCTTTAGGTTTATTGATATGTTGGTCTGTGATGTCTAAAATACCCACAAGCCACAACAACACCTAACAGCACTGATTTGCTACATTGTTTTTTATGAAGTATTTAGTAGTTGATAATGCCTGATAAGTGTGGTAGCTCAGTAAGCTCAATTCTCTGTGACAGACATAAGAATTAATATTTTATCAGCTACAAGCTAGCAAGAGGCTGAAATATTGCTGCTGGTTACTGCTATTAATTTTGCCCCACACTATGGTGTTTTCATAGTCTTTAGTATATATTTCTGTGAAAAGGACATTATTTGCTGTACATGATAGTGCCATGCAATTTAAAAGAATTATGATTATTAGCAGGAATAAAGATTCCAGTAAGGTTTTACAGAATAATTTAATACCAAATAAAAATTCACATTTCTTTGCCTTGAAAATGTGATCTATTTAAAACAACTCATCAGACTTCCTTTTACTTACACTTTGCTTAGCTAAATATTCTTCTTTTTCTGTATTTAAAGTATGATGTGTTTTACAGAATTCAATTACTTCTGAAGATAACAATAAGCAAATTCCATATAAGCATATAGCATAAAAAGACAGTAGAATCATAAATGAAAATGTTGACCAATTTATAATGAATTTCCTATAAAAATGTAGTTTCTCTTCTTCAAGATAATACATGAAGGAAAAAGTAATATATAAGTACCTATATATTTTAACAACAAAATAAAAGACATTTAGTAACACAGTCAAATTTACAAAAATATAAGGACGGGTTAATATCATATGGAAAAGAAAATAGGGACTGGAATTTAATTGTATGCTTGTTTAATTGTATGTTGAACCTCTGCTTAAGATCTCTTAAGATCAGTGAATCATTCCAAAGCAGAAGTTCTATACTGACTTGGAAATTAGAAGATGATGTATGAAATGGTGTATGGTAATCTTATTATCTGTTGAGACCATCATCTGATATATTTAAATGATTATGTTTGGAACAGCATTTAAAAGCAAACTCTCTAAGCCAAGACTGGGAAGAAATTACAGGCAAGTTTATTCTTGTACCATTATTTTTTTCTCTTAGTGTTTTAGCTCACTTCTGTGGTTCCTGATTTTCCTTTCCTTCTATCCCTTTTGCATATTTTATTATTCCTCTTCTCATAACATTCTAACAGGCATTTTTTGGTCAGATGTTCTGATATTTATTTACCTTATGATTTCTATCCTGTTTTTCTGGTAGTGGGAGAAAAATGTGAAAAAAAAAATTAGTCCTGAAGATTTAAATTATTTATGAACTACACAAATCTTTGTGTTTTCACCCTGCCTATATTCAAAAGCAAAAATTAATTAAATGAAGCAAAGAGCATAATTTCTTCATAGCTCTCCTGAGGGTGTAGTTTATGCTATTCAGTATTTTATTGGATAACTTGTGTATTATATTTCTTTAGAATCCTTTAATTACCAAGGTTAGCTAAAGGATACTAAAGAAATATAAGACATCAAATTAATCTTTCAAAATTACTTTGTCTCAACAGCTTGAGTTTTAATCAGTTTTGGGGCTTCTGGGGTAAAAAAAAAAAAGGGAAAAACTCTTAAACCAACCAAAAGAAACAAATGCGGACAGAAAAAAATTGCAGACTGCTTCTATCCTTTCAGGATAATTTTGAAAATAGCTAGACGTTTTCTTCTCTCTTGTGATGGGGAAGAAATTATCTTTCATGTTACCTGAGAAGTGATGCTTGGAATGTGTTAAATAGAAAACTGAAGGTGAAAAATTCTGTTTCCGGAAGTTTCTAAATTAGCAGCCAAGTACAAGATGGCCTGACTGGCAAATCGAAGATTATCGATCACATCAGAGAAAAGAAAGAAAAGAAAAAGTGAAGACACTTCAAAATGCAGCCAGAAAACTTGTTTAGAATTTATTACTAGATGGGATGACATTTTTCCTTTTGCCTATGAAAGGACCACAAAAGCAACCAAGTCTTTTGAGATGTAGAGAAATTACTGTACCAAAATGATTGTAAATTATTGGTCAATACATTATAATTATTGTGCAATATATTGTAACTATCATGTTATAGTTCACAGTGTAAGACAGAGGAGCTTGAATTATCTTCACATGACTGGGAATTCAAGGGAGGAATTTCAGTGGCAGCACAGGGACAGAGTGCACCTGGGCTTGGACTCAGGCTCCCTTAGCAAACAGCAGTTGCCCCAGATGTGTCTGCCTCTGCCTGAAGTTCTCACATCCATAACCCAGCATGAAGTGTTTGCTTCCTAATTAAGTTTTTGAAAAGTCAGGTGGCCAAATCGAAGAGCTGACAGACAATCTTCAGTAGAGCAAATCAATCAATAAGCTGCATGGCAGAAGAATAAATCAATGAAGAATCAGTTTGATAAATACAACTGAACCTTTAAATATTGCTTATGAAGCTAAACAAGACTCAATAAATTCTCCACATCCCAGCCTTTACATTGGAATATAAACCTAAAATTTATCTTAAAAAGAAAATTGTCTAGATGTCATTACCATATTAAAATTAATCTTTTTTCTAGGGTGAATAAATATAGAAATATTGCCTTTAAGTTTCCTATTAGCTTTCTATCCTTTGCAAATTTTGCCAAAATTCTTTAAGACAACAAATTACCATGAATCATAATTGTAATGGACATAAATTGCTGACTTCCACTGATGAAAAAATTATGGCAATATGTTAAAAGTCTGGTAAAAGGGTTTCAAATATAACATGCATTTAGCTATTTTAAGCAGAAGTTGCTTAGATTTATGGTAGATGGATGGTACCTTTTAAAATACTTTTTCCTTCCTCTGAAAAGTTAAAGGAAAAAGAAATCTCGCCCTTCTTTACACTTTGATTTGGTTTATATACATCTGTTTCCTGAACTGAAACTAATTTTCAACCTCCTATGGCTGAATCCTGTCCTGTACAGCTCTTGAGTTTGGTGGGATTACACACAGAAAGGCTGTAAGACTGGGAAGTACTTGCTCCTTTGACTTGCCTGTTATTAGAACTACCAGTTTTGTGGACAGTATAGGGCAGCAAAGAGTCACAATGATGTTTACTGCATTTAATTTCCTTTGGAATAATTGGGAGGCCAAAACCTCTTAAGCTTTGTATTCACTTGTATTCATTTCACTAATGTCCCTCAGAGAAGCAACATCTTTTTAACATAATGTTTTACTAAAGTAAGCAGTAACAGGGGAAATGGAATCTCTCAGTCTGTTATCAGTCAGAAACAGATGGGAGAATTGTGGCTGTGATGCAGAATGCATTAAACTGTGGATTGTTGGGAGTTTTTTTTAATACGTTTTCCCTCAGTTTTGTCCAGTTGATTTGATTGTTTCATCTGCTATTTATGTCCTATCCTTCAGACTGAAAGATTTTAGGGACACAGACTTTCTCATCAGTTATGTTCATGCAATGTTTCACACAATGAGACCAAGACTTGATTTTAAGTAGTAACAAAGTCAAAATGACTGGATGATGATGATGATAATAATAATAATAATAATAGTAGTAGTAGTAGTAGTAGCAGTAGTAGTAGTAGTGAAAAACATTGGCTTCTCTGTCTTGAAGAGGCCTTATTTATAGCTGACAAGATGAGATCAGGTGACGTTGCATCCTTCCTATGGAAACCACAGAGGGGAAATGGCAACAGTAAGAGCTGCTCAGTCTCACTTAGACACTAAAGAAAGTGCAGTGGGCAGCAAGGACAGACAGACTTCAACCTTGCCAGATTGTGCTTCAATCTTTGGGACCAGCCAGAGGTGGTGCCACTGAGAAAGTCGCTAACATTCAATAAAAAACTGAGGGACCGAGAGCAAGGTCTGACCTTCAAAACACGGATGGCAGAAAGGGTGTGAAAGCCCCTAATTTCTATTTTCTCCAGTTGAAAGCTGCACATCTAGTTTCACAATGGAATTTCTATTGTGACTTTAACCAAATAAAACTGATCTCAGAAATTCTTAGGTTCTTGTTGATAAAATTAAGTACCTCTAAATTTAGCTTTATGAGCCTATAGGAAAATATATAAATTTTTTAAAGATATGAATCTGTTATTAAGACTATGTGAAATGATAAATAACAAATTTAAAATGTTAAAGTACAAATTTCTTAGAGAGAAAACCACAGAGACATAGTCAAATCTTTACTCTGTCTTGCACCTTAAATATCATCAAGACTACAGCTTGCACTTACTTGGTTTAAGAAATACAAGCTGGCTCATGTGCACTCTGGCTGTGAAATAGTCCAAGAACGAACAGAGAAACCATTGTCTTCCCCTTAGAACATAAGTAATTAGTAGTAATAAAAATATTTTAACAGGACAAGAACCTGCATGATACTGTTATTAAAATAACCCATCTTCTCTTTGCTTGAATGCTTTGAAAGATAGCCCTTTTTCTTCAACCCTGTGTGGAAGGTCACATTAATTTGTACAATTTGATGTCACATTCTGCTGATTAGTATTAATTTTATATGGCTAGAAAGCCATATTTTTTATATGGAAAAAGCCACCTTAGTCTGTGTAGTGAAGATAAACATCTGCTGCCTTTTTATAAAATGTCCTGCAATCTGAGCTCATGCTGCTTCATGCTGTGGAAGAGCATACTGGAAAGGACATATCATGGTCCTTTCCCCACCATGTGTCCCCAGATTTCCATTCCCATTTTATGCAGATGCCACCTTTGCAGCAAACTGGAGAGGAAGCTGTGAACTGAAAAGCACTTTGATAAAAGGATAGCAGGGCTGCTGAGCAAACACATGGATTGTGTTGACTGCCCTTTGTAGTAATGGCTATGAACAAAGGAGAGAAAATACAGGTTAGCCTTCTTCAGATGCCAATGTGGATGTTGTCCTGGACTTTGCAAGATTCAGTACTTTTGCATTCCTGTGGTCCAGATGGACCTGATCAGTAGCATCCTGAAGGAGGTCAAAGACGTGTTTGGAGCTACGTATGGTGCTGTCCTCCCAGCTGCACAGGATCCCCTGTTTGCCAAGCAAACAACATGTAGCAGTGATTTAGTAAAGGAGAAAGTCAAGGAGCATGGACTACACTGAAGAAATCTGCATTAAAAGGTGCTTATTTATCATATCCTGATGTTTGATCAGAAGAATACTAAATCCTGACACAAAATGTGTCTTACTCTAATGTTATTGTAATGCTCAGGCCAGAGTAAGTTTTGGCAGTCACATAAGGAAGCCAAATGAGATTGGAGGAGTGAACAAAGAGGAGGATGACATTAACTTTTAAACAAAGTCAGCACTAGCATAGCTGCTGATCTTCACAGAGGAAAAAAGTGTAAGTTCATCTGTAAGTTACAGACGAATATTTATCTGCATTCAACTGTGGAATAGTTTTAACAATTCAAAAAACAGTCTGCAGTCTTATATGCATATTGAAATAGGCCTCTTTAACCTGTCAGCAAGATTCAGAAATCTCTGTAGCTGACAAGATAAAACACTGAAATATTGAAAGATTCTTCTGTTTCTGTGAGCTTGCCATTTTTTCTGAACACTTACCTTGTTCCACAATCTTTTGTGTTTCCCCTCACAAAAGAAGCTGTAGCAAGCTGCTTCATTAAAAGAGAAGTTTGGATGGTGGATCTGGAGATGAGTTCATGAGCAACAGAGCACAGGGGCACAAAGTTAGTGTCATTGTTTCTGACAAAATTTCTGTCTCAGACTTAAGGTTTTCAGCATGAAATCAAAACTACATTGAAGAGGTAATACTGTCTATGTTTGTATTGAGCTCATTCCTTTCTCTTAGCAACTTTTACCTTGAAAAGCAGAGTTCCAAAAATAAGAATTTCTCAAATCAGGATTTATCTCTGCCTTTCTTGCTATAGTTATTAGGGCACGTGACATAAGCCGTAGCTGCACAACAGAAAAATAGATTCTTTGGAATGTGTCAAACTATTCTCTGAAATCAATGTTGATTTTGACATTTCTACACCCCTTCAAATGATTTTTTTTAATTTAGCTTTTAATTTTTTGGCATGATCAATATCTGTTCACATTTTTCATTTTAGTAATAGGATGCTAATGGAATATTAAATGTTCCAGAAATCACATGATAAAGCCATCTATAATACTCATAGTAGAAAAACTATGGAATTAATTTGAGTTTCTGACTATGTACAGTGAAATACTTCCTTATTTGCATTTTCAGCACAGGAATTTAGAATAGATTATGCTTTGGACAGTGAAACCTTTAGCTCTGATTCTCACACCTAAATTTAGATAAATCTCTCTGATTGTTAGAAACTCATATTTAATTGTTGGAACAATGAAAGAGGTTAACATTGTTGTGACTAAACAAAATAAAACTGTAGAAATGCTTAACATATTTCATGATCAAAATTAGATTACAATTTAGATATTGTATTTAAAATGCTTGACATGCATCTACAGTATAAGTGAGAATGATTTTCCTGTTTAATATACAAGAAAATGTGTGCTTTATTAGTAATTTTTCATCCTTTGTGATCTTTCAGAGCTGCAACTGCATCTACCTTTGATTTGTTCACTTGTTTCTATTGCATCTCTAACACAGGATTGGATAATGAGCAATAATATAAACTTTGTAATCCTACATTCAAAGAAAAGATTAGAAATGATAGTGCTCGTATCAGAAATATAAAAGTAACTTTGAAGACAAGATATTTCAGTTTAAAAGGGTGTTTTTTTTGATGTAGAATTTTATTCATCTTATTCAGGTTAAACCCCCCCAAATCTATGGCTTATATTAATTTAAACTATTAAAGCTGGTGAAGCTTTCAGGGCCTAGCCTTTAATCGCTTTCCAACATTTCCCTAGTCTGAAGAGCTCTTAAATTGAAGGTAAGTTACATTTTCTCACTTAATACTCTTCTAACACCTAACTAATAAGAAGAGAATAAGGCCCTATTAATCTTATATTTCACATGTACCTGAAACTCATAAAATGCTAATTAATTCAAAGGTTTTATTTTTTAGCCTGTATAAAACTTATAATCCTTTCATTCTATGATCTGATGATTATAGCTCCATGACTTCATTTTTTTACCTGCAAGGTAAAGGTTGTATTATAAAGAAAAAATAAATAAATAAATAAATGCACTGTTCCAGGTTCAGAGCCACAAAGTAAAATTTAATTAATGTTGAATGAAGTCTTGTTAAGAAAATATGTCAAGGAAAGCAAAAGAAAAAGCTATGTTATTTCTTAATTTTCCTCTGAGGTTATACTTCAATCGTTTCTCTTCACTGCTAAGCAATATCACTCAGAGTGAGTACTGGCATGTCGTAAATGAGCTAGAAGTAGCAGACTTTAGGTTGTACATTGAGGTTTTTCATATTTACTCTCACCACCTTGGTAGGGAAAGCTCTCTGAGTAAGGAAAGGGGTGCACAAGGGCGTGTGTGTACGAACGTGTGTGCAGAGGAACAGAGCACAGCAGCAAGCTCACTGCTGGAGGCAGGGGAGTCACAGCAGCTGCTCCACCTGCTCTATGTCCATCTGTCTGTCTGCAGACACCGTGCCACAGGTGGCCATGGCCAGGCTGGAGTCACACAGGCGGTGCCCTGAGTGCAACAGCAGAGCAGAGTCACACAGAATGGCAGTGTGCTGACTCTCCACGCTCTCCACGTGCTCTTGTCCACACAAAAGGCAATTTAGGCTATGAGTTTAGCCATACTTTGACCTTACATATCCATCTCCCTTGACAAAAACCTTACAATTCATGAAATTCTGTTAAATGGCAGCAATATTTGAATGTCCTTCAGTGCTTGAAACAGCTTGAAGTAGATGTCTGAACAACATTTTTCTTGATCCCAAAATTCTTTTACTAATGTGAAACTCTAGTTTTCTAGGAGTACTCTATACCTGTGTGTATGTAGCAACTGTTTAGCCAGTTGCTCTCTTTGGTCTCTTATAATGTTTTTTAAAGTGAAATGTAAAAAGTAGAATTTCTATACTGTAAAAGCAGTGTCCAAAATTCAGGGTGACATGGCTTGGTTTTATTTCTAGACCTCAGATCTCTCCCTCTCTATAAATCCCCTAAGCTTACAAAATTTTATTCTAGTAACATTTTGGGAATCATTTCTCAATACACACTTAGTATCACACAGTGAAAGTGCTGTAAGCACTCATTTTGATTTGAACATCAGAGGTTGAACATGAAGATAGGTCTTCAAAAAACAAATTGAGCAATAAGCAGAGAAAAGAGAATGAAAGAGAGGAGGATGAGACGGGAGGAATACACATCCATCTGGTACTGTACCACTACTAATGGAGCTGTAAAACAAACCAGTTTACTCCTGCTACCAAAATGCATAGCACCAGCCAAACATAAACAAACTTTCAATTATGGAAAAGAGGAGCAAGGGCAATTTCCCTTAGCTGGGAGGGAAAAAATGTAGACAGAAAGCTCTTTCAGCCAGGCTAAGACATGCAGAGTAACATGTGATATTGCCCAGAGCTTTGAACATGATGAAATATTCTTAACAAGATGTTAAAGCAGGAAAAAAACCCCAACCAACTAAAACACAAAGCACTTGTGAATTTTCCCATTCTTAACTGATTGTTAAAGACCTGTGATGAGCCAGTGGTGGGTGAGCAAACAGGTGAGGAAGGTGACTACCTTCTTTAGTACCACAAAGGGAGTCCTGTTCTTGCTATTACTGCAAAATGGGTGTAGCCTGCCAGGGTCCTTGCTCAGGATCTTGAACCTGGCAGCTCAAAATTAAGTTCTGGACCTCCTTTCTGGTTATCTTATGTCTAAAGGATGACATCCTTTTTATCCACAAAGTATCCACTTTGTTGGTGCTTTTATATTCCCCCAATACTGTCACTTACAGAAGAAAAACTGGGCTCTGAGTAACTGTTTTAGTGTAGAGTATATGTGAAATCATCAAACTGCTTTGACTATTCTATGCTTCCAAGGTTTCCCAACCTGTTGTGGATTGCCTTATTCATCCCACAGAGTTGTAACCCTAAGACAGTCCCTCACTGCCCATTTTTTCAGCTTGTATTTGTAATATTTTCCATTTCATAGCCCAGTGGTCAACTTAAAAGCAAGAGAGAAGGAAAAAGATTGAATGATATAAAAATAAAATATAGTATATTCAAGCTGACATAAAAAATGTTTCCTACTCCCCATACCCTGAACGCTGAATTAATTTTGGAATTGAATATTACAATAAAAGCAACTTTAGAAGTTTCTGCGGTCAGAAACCTATGTCTGTTTTAAATTATATATGGAACTTGCTTTTAGGTTATTGGACAATTCAGTCATGTAAACAAGATGTTGAGTAATTTCATTTTACTGTTATCAGTGTTTTATCTGAGATGCGACAAAAAGTATATTTTATCCTATGGGTGAGTTGGAATATTCTCTATGCTATCATCTAAATGAAATACCACCCAAAAATGTTGTTTCTCAGATAATAAAGCAAGGAATATGTAGTACCAAAACAAACAAACAAAAAAGACAGGATATAATTTCTTATATGAAGAAATGGTAAAAAGCTAAAAAGCAGTCTGTGTCCATATACTAGGGAGTCTAAGTACATGTCACTAAGGTGAAAGGAAATAAATTTTAAAGTGTAGATATAATTCAGAAGCATGCTTCCATTTTAGGCTGATAAATGTAAAAGTTACTTTGAAGTAACTTACTTATGATTTTAGAAATCATAGCCAGAAGCAAATACCTACTGTCAGGAGAATAGGGTTATATCCTAAGGGAAAGGATTATTATCTTTATACCAAAATATGGCAGAGGAATGTACAACTTTGCTGCTTGTTTCAGATGATTTTATTTCAGATTTTATTTGGCTCTGATCTTCACCCCCAGTAGCTTTCAGAATGACTTCCTTCTACTCCTCAGGAAAAGAAATAGCTGGATAATGAACAATAAATGGTACAGTTTATATTTAGTCTAACAAGATGCAAAAAGTAAATAATTTCTGCATATTTGAAAGTTAGAGCAACATTTTAAATTTGAAATTTGTGTAGCCAGAGGACAAAATTTACAGCTTACAACTGGGAAGCTGGCAGGATATTGTTCTTTTGATGATATGCAACAGACATAATGTCATCCAATATATGGTCTAGAAACTGGTTAGCTTCTGAATTAAGTCAATCAAATAAAATAAGCAAATATATCAATTAAATAGATTTTCTGCATGCTGTTTTACCATCACCCTCCTTTAACCCATTTTAAAGTAATTCCCACAAGAGTTCACGTAAACAGATATGGAAAGCATACAGCATTTCTACCATGCACTACTTTATCCTGATGCCCTTTTTTGGAGGCACAGTCTCTCCAGGATCTCTGTGGATGGAAAGGTGTTCATCCAGAAGACACAGAATTCCAAATTTGATGCCACCTTTAGACTAACTCTCTCCACTGATCACACTTTCAGGCCTGGCTGGTCTCCTGTCACCACTGAGTATCAGCACGTAATTCCTGAAGCAAATGCATTCTGTGCTTACAAACAGTAGCTTGTCAGCGCCAGTGTTCACAAGCAAACAATACTGAGCTGTGGGAGTTGGTGGACCTAGCAGATGGATATGCATCTGTCTCTGCCTCCCCCCTACCCCCTTTCTCTCATTCTCTCTCTCTAATATATGATTTATCCATGGGTCAGTGTATGCATGTATACCCTCCCTCACCACAGATATCCATGTGTATATATCTGAAAATGCACATGTACAGGTGTATATGTGGGTGAACACATTATGAATACATTCTTACAGAGAGAGAATATATGTCAGCTCCAGTAAAAAAATGTGTATTTTTATAAGTACTATCTGATAAGAACACCTGTTGGTCAAAAAGAACTGCATTTTGAAGCTGTTTTCATGTTAGTCCATTATTTGTAGAATGATTGATCTTATACCTGCCAGACTTGTAATAAAAAAGCAAACGGTATGACGATGAGTAATATAAACAGTATCCATCTAAGTAGTGCTAATATAGAGTCACACTCTTCCTTCCTCCATGGTAAAACAAAGTCCTTTTGCTAAATTAAAACACTACACATTTACTAGTTCATTTGCTTTCCTTGAACTTGAATATGAGCCACAGGTGTTTTATTTTATACAGAAGCACTTAGTAGCAACACTTTCCTTCCATTTTTCCCTTTACCTGCTAATCTGTGTAAAAACTGTGGCTAACTTTCCCACCAAACATTCTGCACAAAATAGCTGTCCTCCTTTGGCTGGTGTGAGGTACTGAGACCTCTCTCCTTTTCCTTCCTACAACAAATGCTGTTTCAGTTTGGGTTTCACAGTGGTGTATCCAAATTAATTTACACAATTTTTCCAAGAGACTTAGCAGATTCTGCTTGCTGGGATTTTATGATTTATAATCCTTCTATTTCTCACATCAAAGGAGATGACATAGAAGAGATTCCAGTGTCTTGGCTCAGGTACAAGACAGAAAATTTTAAAGAAACGAAACATAAAATCTGCTAAATCACTGCAAAGCGAAAACAAGAATATCTGTTTATTTGTCTTTAGTTCTTTTAATAAATTAATATGCAAACAAATAAGCAAAGCTAAAATGTCTGAAGTCATCCATTCCCTCCTCCAACCCCAAGTTTCTAATGCCAATCCCTCAAGTATGTACTGTACTGCAACCCTAGCCAAATTCAAACCACATGAACAAGAGAGCTGGCTTAATGAAGTTAAACAACAGATAATTTACTCTTTTAAATACAACCTTAAATTGTCAAATACATATTCTCCTGGTTCAGAAAATAATTAGGCTGAAATAATAACAGCTTTAAATGATCTAAGATTTTTAAAGCTTTGTCTCTAAATTTTTGTTTTTAACAATTCTCTGTTTTCAAAAATGAGCATGCCATTTCTATTGAATAAAAACTGAGCATTTCCCCACTTTTAACTGATCACTAAAGACATGTTATGAGTCAGTAGTGAGGAAACAGGTGAGGAAGGTGACTACCTTCTTTGGTACCACAAAGGGAAACATTGTACTTGCTACCATGCCATGCAGAACGGGTGTACCCTGCCAGAGTCCTTGCTCAGGACCTTGAACCTGGCAGCTGAAAATTAAATTCTGGACCTCCTTTCTGGTCTAAAGGATGATGTATCCACTTTCTTGGTGTTTTTCCCCCAATATTGTCACAGAAGTGAATAAAAGTGGGGTCTGAGTAGTGATCTTATACTTACACAACAATGGAAACATGGAAACATATATTTGAAGAACTTTACTTGCTAATAAGTTTCTGACAACATTTTATATAATTAAAAGAGAATACTAGTTTATTCAATAGAAATATGAATCACCTTCTTCAACATACTCCACTCTTGACTCGTTCACTAAATTCCCAGCTGGACTCTTGTTGCTGCTGCTTCTCCAAATCCATGATTTGTGCTAATCCTCCAGCAAGCACCAGAGCTCTTATGCATATGTGAATCTGGCTGCCAAAATTACACAACACTCAAGTTTCCACCTTGATGTACCCAACCTCATCCTCTCAACTTTTGGCATATTAACGAGCTTATTTGTTTAGCAAGACACTCTGTCCTCTATTAATTTTTTTCCAGATTTTGACAGATTTCTGAAAAGCTTTTGAAAACACGTAATCCTCTGTAAAACAGCTAGAAAAATGCTACTTGAATTTAGTAGCATTTATCTGTTCTATTGGTTAGACATGATTGTAACTCTCTGCCCTCAATATGAATAAGCATTTCTCATAATTAAGATCTAAAGTTTAATTGTTTGTATTCAGTTTACTTTTACAGGTTAAATAATACTACCTGTATGCTTTTTCGCTGGGGTCCCTTAGGAAATCCATTATATATTTTCACCTTTTAAAACAAAATCCACCCTTTTCATTGATTAAACAATGATATCAGAACTATGGACTAGACAAGGCTTGTTTTGCAGGGTCTTGTCCTCATTCATCATGGTTAAATAGGGCCACTGCATTTTAAAGATAAGAGACCAGGAAAATCAGCTTTCTAACCGGTGCTTTCATGAAATGCATCCAGCATTAATTGTCTCTTTGTACATATTTGTAAGAGATTCATTACTTGGAACATACTATTTTTGTGAATAAAACGTGTAAATATGAGGAAGCTTTCTGTCTTTTTAATCATAAACTTCACCTAGTATATGATTATACAGACATCAATCTTGACAAACTTTCTCAAGCAGTTACCACTTGAAATGCTGGTTATGTGCTGACTTCCAAAGAGGTTTTGGCTTAAAGCAAGTCTGGTGCACAAAGCAGCAGAACTTACAAGTACTGTGTCTGTCTGCCCAGAGGCACTCATGGCTGTGGAGCACATTCCTGCCTACTTCTCTTACTCTGGGGAGTTATTTCTTGCTAGTTCATACCTGCAGCAAAGTAAAGCTTTTGTTCATGTGTATTTTAACACTGTCAGTGATTGGGAAACTCTAATTGTTACTCACCGTGGAAATTCTGCCTTTGACTTTACTAAGAATAGGATCAATCCCAGCTGTCATAGGCCTGAACAGTGTAAAACAGACAGTATCATAAGAAAAGCACATGTGCAGAGAATTAAGCTAACAGTTTACTCATCAGTTTGTGATTCCATTTCCACAGTAGAACACCCCATGCTGCTCTCAGGTGCAGAGTAGTGTCCAAGCTCAAGCAACAGCCTGGAAAAAAGAACTAACCTAACTAGGTCTCCACAGACTCCAAACCTTGGTCTGGCACCCCAGTCCCTAAAAATTTCACCATCGCCTCTGAAAATTGCATTTCAGGTTTTCTTTTGACTCACAAGCCCTGTAGAGCTGAATGTCTCTCATTTTGAAAGTTTAAACTACATTGCTAAAATGACCCTTCAAGGCCTAGGTATCATTTCAAAGAAAATTCTTAGCAAAACAACATAAATTCCTTGATACATCATTTGTCTAGCAGTAAGGGGAAACCAAATTTGATTATTCTGTAAAGAAACATCTTACAATATCATCAGTGTAAATATTGCTTATGTTGATTTCTGTGTACAGAAAACAGTGCTTATTTTCAGGAAAATAAGAATTAAAAATTTCCAGCATTTGTAAATGCATATTCAGAAAAATATAATTTGAGAAAGTTTTATGCCCAAATTGAATCATAACAGTCTCTTTCTAATATTCATATTAATATAATACATAGGATGCAAAATAATAGCTAGAATCCAAAGCAAATTTTTCCACAGCTTGTTATTTTTAAACTAGCATTTTTACATAGCCTAGAAGTAAATTGTCATTCAAACACTGTCATTTTCAAACCTTTCTTCATCACAAATTCTAATAATATGGATTCAGTCAAAGTGTACAACTAGTTAGCTTGAATCTTAAACTCATGTCAAAAGATTTCTGTCATAATGAGACCAATTTAACAACTTGGGATTTCATATCTCTACCTATGTAAAATGCCTGGGCGAGAAATGGAACTTTTTCACCTTTCTCAAAATTAGGAGTCTGGTCTAAACTAAGGTTCTTCTTTTCATATGCTGGACAGAACAGGTATTCACAAACTTATCACATCCTCCCAGAGGAAACTAAAGGTAAATAATGTCTGTGAAGTTATTGTGATACACCAATATGTACTTTTGCATTTAGTATAGTAAATCCAACCAACCAACCAGATCTCCTAAAACCAAACCTAACAAAAAACCCCCAAAACAACAGCAGAATTTCATGAGTGAGCTAGTTTGATATTTGAAGGAATTATTAATTTTTCTAGTCCAAACTAAAGACACCATTGCAAATTTGAACTTGGCCTACATAAGCATAGAGGTTAAGTAATTCTATAACTAACATTTTTGTTTTCAGAGAAGCCAAGAGTAAGAACTTAGGAAACTTATTACAGAAGTTTGGGACACACAGTGAGTACAGAGTGTCCTTAACTAAAATATGCAAAATTTTAGAGAGCTTGCTAGAATCTTCAAGCAAAATTGGTGGTGTAACTCCGCTAATGAGAATGATTAAAACTGAGCAATTCTCAACAATAAAACTTCCATTTCTGGAAGTACAGTCGGAGACATTCAAGGGAAGAAAAAGCCAAATGATTTCCATCCCAGAATACCAAGAAATACTACGCATGATAGATTCTAATACATGTTTCTAAGACTTTCCTTAGTAATTTTTGACAATGAAAAAGTTAAGAATTGTAAATATGTCTGGAAATAAGTATATTTAAGAAAAACAGACTACTCATTTGACTTCAATCATATGCTGATTTTTCAATCAAATTGAAAGAGAAGTAAAGAGAAATAAAAATTGGTAAGCCCTGTATGGATTTGCTAAGGATAACTCATGCATATTAGATTCATATTTCTATTGAATAAACTAGTATTCTCTTTTAATTATATAAAATGTTGTCAGAAACTTATTAAACATTTGCTATAATGTCAGAAGTCATACTTGCACTGTTCCTCATGCCTTTCTGTAAACACCTAGCATATCACACTGCTGAAGACAGACCAGGTGGACCTTTATTCTGGTCCCGTATGTAACTGGAAACAACTTGTACTACATGGGCACTGTACTGTGCTATGTTGTACTACACTTGTTGTTTCACACAGATGTAATAGATTAACTCACAAATAACACTTCTTGTCATGATATTGGAGTAAACTATCACACGCCTGCCCCTTTTTAAGACTCAACCTAGTGTCATTTCATGATATGCATGACTAATATGTGCGAGGTTAGTTTTGTATCATCTTTCATTGCTCTAAAAACCCTCAGTTTTATACCCTACTAAAACAAAGGGAGAGAACAACGGAGCTACCCTCCAAAAATGCATAATGATACATAAAATAGAAAGGCAGTAATAAGTTTAACACAAGCAAAAAAGAATGATGAATCGGCTGTGACTGTTCAAAGAGAGTTTCAAACAATCACAGGAGAGAAGTTCTATAGAAACTTCAGCAAGATGAAGTGGTGAAACCTAAGCAGTTTTAAGAATGAACATGTTACATATAGGGACAGGTTTATACAGGCAGGTTAACTTGGATATCACAGAAGTAGATTTGCTAATGCCAGTTGTCCCCTCCAGTCTTTTAGTCCCGTGAATGAAACGCACATCCTGATCCTCATTCTCTGGCCTTAACTGATAGCCAACAATTAAATTCTAATTCTATTAATGTACTATAATTTTATATAACTTATTACTTACATATCCTCACTGCTTTACGACTGCAATATATTAAAATAAAATTATTTCACATTAATTGCTTGTGTCTTTTGATACAAAGGTCAAGTTATGGTTGATTCATAAAGGCTTCAGCTTGATGCATATGGAAGTCCCTTGTACACAGATTTTAAAGAAAATTCCACGCAGGAGAAAAAGTTAATTTTTACCCTTGCCCATCAATAACTAAAAATGACACAGTGTGTGTAAGACATGGGCAGAATCTAACATAGATTTCATATTATTATAGACTAACCCAGTTATTAAGCTGCAAGTAGAGAACGATAGCTTCTGTGGGCAGTGATGACTCACAGGATTGCATACATTAGTGGAGCCTTGCATTTGCCCTTGCCAGTCCTGGGATTAAGAAATATGCTTGGATTTTCTCAGCCCAGAAGCCTGTCATCACAGGACATATGTTAAAATATACTGGCAAACTGGCTTGCTCTGAAATCTCATGAGACACCAGTCAGAGACATTTTGCTACTTTTCGTTAAAGCACTTTTCTTCATGCAATGTACAGATTATCACATCTCCTGTTATCCTAGATCCATGAATTTTAGAATTTATTTTGAGGAGACTAGGATTCCATTCTGGCTCACCTCTTCATGCAATGCTAAAAAAACCCCAAAGCATAGCAAAACTTTATATTAAAAAAAAAAATTACCTAGCTGAGGCATAAGGAACAATTCTGAGTATCATGTGCACTTTTAGGCAGGAACTTAACATGAAGGCCATTCTAAACTGAGACCTCAGTATAATATTTAAAATGTGACACAGTGTTCTACAATTGCCAAAATACACTTTTAGTATCTCCAATGGATGGCTTGCAATTGAACATCCTTTTTATTCCTTGCTGCAACAGTAATCATTAATTAAAGGTGTAAAAGTCTTTTGGGGATTTCTGAAAATAACTGCTCTTCTTTTGTCTTAATATTAGATTCTGTTATTTACATGGTATTCTGAATTGTAGTAATTGAAATAATAGCTCCTACTTGTTTCATCCTATCATAGAAGTATTAATTTATTTAAAAAATACATTCCCAACACTTATCTGGAAAATCATCATCTCAGATAGAACACATCATGAGAGGAAACTATTTTTAACTCATGCAGAGTTTTGAGTTGCTATAATATTTTTCTTCAGTGAATTTTGGGGTTTAGAACTTCCCCTGGGTATGATTTTATTGCTATGACTTTATGGTAAGCACTGGATTTCAAAGGAGAATATAGATTTTTAGGTGCTCAAAATAGATGAACATAACATGGAAGCATTCCTTAGTAAGCAATAGGTTCTGTATTACCTTCAAAACCAAAATTCATACATTTATGGCTACACTTACACTTTACATGATACTCTGTATCTCTGAATATTTTGAATGGTAATTCTTTCTTCTCTAAATAAAATAAGGTAGTTATTTAATTTATTCTGCTAAAGAAATTATGGTCACTATACTATTCCATTAATTACAACTAAACTTTCAATTTAGTGAAAATAAAATTTCAAACACATACCTCAAACCCTAACTAGCCATACCCACAATTGACACTGCTCCTGGAATTGAATATTTTAATATCTGTATTGGCCCAATGCTTGCAATGTACTCTGATTTGCCTCAGTCTATGAAAAATAAGGTGTTTTTCTCAGTGTTTCCAGAACACAAAAACAGGCACTGCAGTCAGGAAATCCATGCTTACTATGCTTGCTATGTCCAAAAGGATAATTTGTGTCTTGAGCAATGAGGCAAAATCTGCTTTAGAATCTTGACCAGATGCCATCTCCTAGAGAACTAAGAGCAGCCAGAATGATGCAGCAATAAGAAGTCACAGTGACTTGTCAGTGCAGACTTGTTCTGCTCAGCTGAAGTTCCTCAACATCTTCATTATAATAAAATCAGTGACAACAGGCAACTTTTATAAAACATCTTCATTCTGATTTTTTAATCAATCCTCGTGCTACTGTTGGAAACAAAGCATATTTTTGTTTTATTGAATAGATTACTACAGTTCTTAACCAAAGAGGCTATATTTCATAAAATAAAAATAAAAAGTTTGTGTTGAAAAGGATCATAAGTGACTTAAAATTACTAGATCATTAAGCTTTTTGAAAAATGTGGAAAAAATAGGAATGGCTGTTTCTTACATGAACTAGTATAGTTAGTAATTACTGATATCACTCAGTTTATATATTCTGGAGTGCAATATCTTAAGGTAAAATTCAATGATGAGCTAACATTAAGACAAAGAGAGAATATTAACAACAGTGACAGATTTAAAGGTGCAAAATGCAATACTAATTCCCCATTTACCCAGCATGTGAAAAAGTGTCACTTCTATGCACTGAGAATATTAATGATACTTGCACGCAAAAGGCCCAAGTGCCAGATTCTGCACCTGGGCTGGGACAACCTTGGATGTATGGACAGACTGGGAAATTAGATACTGGAAAGCAGCACCACAGAAAAGGACCTGGGGGTCCTGGTGGATGGCAAGCTGACCATGAGCCAGCAGTGCCCTGGCAGCCAGGAGGGCCAACCCTGTCCTGGGGACATCAGGCACAGCATGGCCAGCTGGGCAAGGGAGGGGATTGTCCTGCTCTGCTCTGAGGCACAGTGCTCTGTGCAGTTCTGGGCACCACAATATAGGAAAGACATTAAGCTCTCAGAGCAAGGACATGAGGATGGTGAAGGGCCTTGAGGTGAAGCCTTATGAGGAGCAGCTGAGGTCACTTGGTCTGTTCAGCCTGGAGGAGACTGAGGGGAAACCTCACTGCAGGCTGCAACTCCCTCATGAGGGCAAGAGGAGGGGCAGGCACTGTTCTCTGTGGTGCCCAGTGACAGGACCCGAGGGAATGGCCTGGAGCTGTGTCAGGGGAGGTTTAGGTTGGATACAGGAAAAGTTTTTCAGCCAGAGGGTGGCTGGGCACTGGAACAGACTCCCTGGGAAAGTGGTCACAGCACCAGGCTGACAGAGTTTGAGAAGTGTTCAAACAATGCCCTCAGGCACATGGTGTGTGAGGGGCTGTGCAGAGCCAGGACTTTGGACTTCGATGATCCTTGTGGGTCTCTTCCAACTCATGGTAGTTAAAATCTCTACACAAGTTACAAGATAGCAAAACCTAGAAGAAAAATAAAATTGGCATAACTGCTTTTCTTCCAGTCATTTTCTCTCCTTCTGCATTTTTCTCTAAAGGTTTGATGGTGTGGAGCTTTTACACATCAGCATTTGGGCTCTGCTTTTTAGGATAACGATTTTTGTCTTGCTGGTATTTCTTGCTTTCCACTTAGATTTTTTTTCTCTATCCTCAAATCTCCTGAATCACTAGCAGACACTTGGAGAGTCTGACCAGCAAACGAGGCTTTCTCTGTGTCTGTGTGGGTAGCTCCCTACCTCAGATCTAAAGTCATCATTAACGGTACACAGAATTTAAAGGGATCAAGAAATTACCTCTTCCTGTTTCAATTAACTATGCAATCATCTGATAACATTACTGGTTAATTTACTAAATAAAAGTATCACTCGTGATCTGGCAAATGAAAGCACAAATTCTTCCTCTTAGTACTTAGTATAAAAGAAACTGAATTCACAGTTAGAAACTTACTCAACACATTTCTCCCGAGTTGCGAACAATATTCGATCAGCGAGTACAAAATCTATTGTCTACAGGGCTGTTTTGATACATAATTGAAATACATTGTGGAAATTATTAGTTAAGTGAACTAGCACCATTAGCAAGAAATGCACAATGCTGTGATTAATTACTTTTAATAAGGAAGCTGAAACAAAAATAAGTTTGTATCACAGGCTTCCCAGTAAAAGATGAACGCAAATCGTCTAGGCAGACTATCTTCCCTACTCGGAAGAAAAATCTCACGAGGTGTAAAATAAGGTTATGCATGTTAAGTGAAGCTGTTGCAGTAATTATTCACACAGCGAACATCGAAACCATTCTCCATTCGGTCGTGCCTGTGCTCAGCAGAGCCAATGTGCCTCTCCCACCTGGCTGCCGCGCCTTTGAACAGCTCATTTCCTCCTCTTTGCTACAAGTCTTCCTCGCTAGGCAGGATCGGTCTGCTTTTTTCTCTTTTTTTTTTTCCCCAAAGAGAAATGCAAGCGGAGAAAAAACTGACGGAAGGGTAGGGAACACGGACTGACACTTTAGGGGAGGCGCTGAAGAAACATCACCTTCCTGCGACTTAAGCAGCTGTTGGAGTCAGGGCTACAAGACCCGTGCACCATCACTACGGGGCTGCTCGCTGCTGCCTTCCGCTCTTCTCACCGTCTCTCTCCATCCCTTGAGCGCCCGAGCTCTCTCCCAGCCGCTTGCCGGCCTCCAGCGCACAGGTGTACTCGCTGCGGCCGCCCCCCTGCCTCCGACCTCCTTCCTGGGTCCCACACCCCTCATTCCCACAAATCCTTCTTTTCAAAACCTTCGTGTTCCCCAAGGAAGCTCCCACTTGTGTGCCTGTTTCCCGCCTCCAGGCCGCCCCGGAGGTCACCCCCTCCCGCACGCCGCTACCCCGCGGCAGGAAGGCCAGGGCGGGCCGCTCGCAGCCGTGCCCCAGAGACCTGGGCACCGTCACCAGTCTAGGCAAAGAGGCGGCACGGCGTGAAGATGAAGATAGAAATGGTGCCCCCGCAGTGCTTAAGCGTGGCCGCGGGGATTTTGGCACGGTGGCGGGGACGAGGCCCCCTCCCTCCCTCCCTGTTCTCTCGCTGCCGAGTCTGCCTCCCCGCCCGCCTCCGGCAGAGAGATGCTGCTGCAGGCGGGTGGGTGGGCGCTCCCTCCCTGCGTCAGGAGGTGCGGCTCCCCCGGCCCGGCGCTGCCCTCCCCTTTCCTCTCCCCCCGCCGCTTTTATGTCTGTCTTTAAACGCCGCCGCAGTGAGGGTTGGGCACATGTGGCTGCCACCGCCTGCCCGCCGCTGAGCCCCGCGCCCGCACGGCCCCGCTCGCCATCCGCGCCCGCGGGGGCACCCGGCCCCCCCTCTCCGCAGCTGGCGCCCGGCGGGCGGAGGTAAGGCTCGGTACGGCATGGCTCGGCATGGCACGGCTCGGCATGGCATGGCACGGCATGGCTCGGCATGGCACGGTTCGGCTCGGCGCTGCGCCGAGCGTGGGTGCGCGGGGCGGCCCGCGCTTTCCCAGCCCTGCCGTGCGGCTGGGGCCGCGGGGGGAGCGTGGCCGCCTCGCGTGTGTCGCCGAGCGGGAGAGGGCAGCATGTGTTGGGGGTTCCTGTCCGCCCGGTGTCCGCCTTCCTGCGGGTCGGGGTCCCCCCAGCCCACCCTTTCGCCCTGCCGCCAGCCTCTGGCTGGCGGGGAGAGAGCCGGCCCCTCGGGAAACAATAGCGAGCGCCGGTTAGAAGCCGCCCGTGCCTTCTAACTCGGCCGTAGGTTAAAAGGATGTACGGGGCTGTTTTAATCAGCGTTTTAATTATTATTGCTCTTGGTAAGGGCGAGGAACTTAGATCTTTTTCCAAGTGAAAGAAATTTCATTCATCTCCCGCGTGTTGCGTAAAAAATGCCAGATGCATGTGTGGCGCGTGTTCCGGGAGGAGCGGGGGCGCGGGCTGCTTCCCCCCGGGAGCATCCCCGGTGATGTGCCTCGCCGCACGGCCGAGCCCGGGGAGAGCAGGGCGGGCCGGCTGCTGAGGGAGCCGGCTGCTGAGGGAGCCGGCCACCAGCGGCCCGCGGGCTCCATCCGCACCATGTGCCGCGGGGCCAGGGCCGGGCCCGGCCGCTGCATTGTTGCTGCGGAGCGTGGGCGTCGCCCGGCGGGGCCGCTCGGTGCTCCCAGCGCCGCTCGCGTCTTTCGCCCCGCCGGGGGCCGGGGGCTGGGGCGCCCCGGTGTCAGCCATGTTTGGGTGGGTATGGTAATGAGCACCTTCTCCCAACCTCTGTGCCACTTGGGTTTATTTTCTGTGCGGGGTTTTGATGGTTGCAGCCCGCCGTCTGCTACGACGTGTCCTCAGGGTAGATTCATACCTACAATGTTCTCTTATTAATTCTTTTTTCTCTTCGATTTGCTTATTAATCCTTCTAATTTTCTGTGCCCATATTGCCTGGTTTTGTTCTCGTTTTGCTAGTGTTGGAGCGAACTGGAATTTCTTCGCAAGGCATTGCTTTTGTTGTGGAAGTAAATGAGATGATTGTAATATGTCTGCACAGTCACACTGACCTGGCACGCATGAGAGCTGTGATGGATTTCAAACATTTAAGTAAATTACACTTTCTTTTACTTGTTAAAGACCACATTATCATCAACTATTTTATTTTCCCTGTGATACTGCTACGTAACAAGCTTACTGCTGTAGTGTTATTTTCTAAGATAAGCCTAATAATTTTTAAATAGTATGTTACCATCTGTGTGTCACTGTGGCATACCATAGGATATGGACCCAATTTTCTCCCTACAAAGAAAAGCGTAAATATAGTAAAGGTTTTGTTATCTGATGTCATATAAATGTACGCTGGATGTCTTACACAGGCAGCTTTCTCCATCTGTTTAAAAACCGATGGCAACATAATCGGTTTCTTTCTATTTAGTAGTATATTTCCCATTATCAGCATCACATTAGAAAGGAAACTATGAAAAATAATTAGGAAAGATTGCTTAATTTCGTTTTGGCTAATATACAAGTTTTTTGTCTACCCACACCCCATATTAAGATAACCATAGAATCACAGCCTTCATGCAGTGCGTATCAGACACTCCCTTTGGGATCAGCTCTGCACTTCTGATTCAAGAAGAAAAAATCCCATTGGTTTTGACCTGTGCATGAAAGAACCAAACCATTTCATAGCTGTTCAGATGTATCACCAGTACAGAAAACTGGGTGTGTGAAACTGCCAAGGCATCTCAAAACTAGTTTTGTAGCATAATCTTTTTCCTGTTGACCTTTCATGTCTTGTCATTCTTACAGTTGTCTTTTTTCCATACTGCAAAAACCCGTGCGCACAAAAATTTTCACATGCTGAATTAGTCAGAAAATCACGGATTATTCAGAAACACAATCTACTCATGGCAGCTCTTCTTTTTGATTTAGATTACATTGTTAAGGAATAGTCACTGCTCAAGTAGTATGGGATTACCACTTGAAGTATTTGTGTTAGAATCTTTTTGGGAAGATTTTTTTTGGTAATTCTGTAGTGTACCAGAAGTGCACACAACATTAAGGACATTTTTATCTCTTTTCACAACTGCTTTCCATTGTTTTGACCATTTCACTCATCTCCATGAGTAATGTTCTTAATTAAAAGACAAAATACCTGTTGATTTTGGAAGAACAGTTTTTGGTCCCAGATTTTATAGATCAGCATAGCAATGGTAGCTGCTTTTCCATATGACTTTAGGTATCTCTAGATTCTCAGTTGCAGAATAACTTTGACATATCCGCAGGTGGCCAATTAAAACTTCAGCAACTCCATTTGTCCTTGAAAATTGATTCAAAGCAACCTTGCCATTACTCAGGAAACATATTTAAATAATTTAGGAAAAAACATGCCATTGACAAAGAACAACCAAATACTATTGTATTGAAGGGCCAGAAATCCCGTCAAGACAGTAAAAAGTGGTGTGAAAATGCAGTGTTAAGTGCCAGAACAGTTGCATTAAGCAGTGGCAGTAACTGGACTGAGTTTCCCATAAGCCTACACTGAAAAAGAGCTCTGCATTCTTACCCTTCACTCCTAAGGGTAGGGATTCCTTCTTTGTATGGGAGAAAGCAAAGAAAATGTTTGTGGAATGCTGTGGACAACAGTGCCTTGAGTCACGGTGTCAGTAGTGTATTTCCCACTTCGGGAAAAGAGTTTCTTGCTGCTGGCTAATGATATTTATTCATTTCAAGTGTCAGAAATGTGCGCTGCAATATTAATAATTCAGAATGCTCTCCTTAAGCCAAAATGGAGAAGGGATGAAAACTGTAATACCCATTTACATTTACATTTGTTTGATTTTCAGTAGTGGAATTGGTATTAATAGTTACCTTTCTAAAGATATAGGCATTTATTGTAACATAACTTGAAAGCATGATTCATGTAATGAAATCAAATAGTCAAATGCAATGAGAAGTAAGATTTCCGCTAACCCATGTGTCCAGTCTGGCTTTTTGCTTATATATAAAAAACACAGAGGAAGAAGTAATCACATAAATTCTTCCCAAGGACAACATGATTTACTTATTGATCCATTCTAAAGCACAGAGGTCAGAGAATTAGGGTCTTGGGGCAACTATATACCCGGTAATACCTAATTTTCAGCAATTGATTTTTGCAACTTAAATAACTTTTAATACATTATTGAAATATTGAATATACTTTTATAGTCTCTCACTTTTGAGAAGTGTGATAAAATTGTACAATAAACTCAGGCCTCTCTTGTATCTTATATGGTGAGCTTAGAATATGGAGATTTTGTTTCAAGTTGTCTGCAGTTGTACCTTTTGAGTTTGACCAACCAGAGGTAGAGTTTCTTCATAATTGCTGAGATTACTTCACTTGAAGGAGTGGTAACTACTGAATTTGTTCCTTCAAAAAAGTACATATAAGAAAAGACTGCTGAATAAATGATGCATTTTCTCCATTTTAATAGGTTAAAGTTAGCTCGTCCTTTAAGTCTCTGAAGTATTTCACTGAGGTTGATTTGTGAGGAGAAAATACTGAGAAAAAAAATTCACTTCTGTGAAAGCAGAAGTGAGAAACTACGGTAAGGCAAATTAATTCTTTAGAAATTATGTGCAGTGGAAAGAAAAACTGACATTTAAGAGCTCTAGGTTGTAACATTCTGTCTCTAGATGTTTCTGTTGGGCCGGTTATCTGGCAGTAGTCATACAAGCTGTTAAGATCAAGTCTACTGATAATGAACAATCCTGAGAAAGAAACTTGGCGGGTTTTGTCCATTTATTGTGTTTGTTCTATAATAGTAGGAAGTATTCTCCTGTAGCAAAAACTTAAGGAGCAGGGTTTTATTGTAGGATAAAGCCATGAACAAAATTTTGTAGGAATGGAGAACGAATTTCCCAGCGATATTAAAGTGATGCAGTGTCATTGAAGTCTGTATAACTACCTGTGTCTGCAGAAGGTCTGAATTTAGTCTTGCATTTTTAAATAGTTTTGCTGTAGTATAAATGATGCTGTTGTAGACACCAGAATAAAATAATTTTTCTAATGTGTTTTAAGTCTTCCATAGCTCACAGAGCTCTTATTTTTTTAGAGTGTCATTCATGAACATTTTTTTTACATTCTTGTGTGATGTTTTCAGAGACATGCTAATGCAAGTATAATTGTATAGAATATAATTACCTTTAATTGCAATTGAGTTAAGCACCTATTGAATCTATATCTTACTGACAGGCTGTATTAAACTAGGTAGGGAAAATGCTAGATCATGTAGCTCACGCTGAAGAGCAGCGTAATGGTTCCTTCAGTTCATAGATAGAGATGGGCTTGACTAGGCAAAAAGGTTATGGTGTGTATTTCCGCCAAAGAACACAATGCTGCATTGCAGCAGTAATTCAGCCTGTGCAATGAGTACTGTAACACACTGTAACTCTTCCTGAAATAATTATCTGTACACAGATTCCCGCAGCGATAGCCATTCTTCACAGTCACAGTACTCACATGAAGACTGGTCTGCTCCTGCAGTCTTCTTCCTCTCTTTTTCACTCAAGTATGATGGTCACTAGATATTCCCCTCATCCTGTCTGCACAGATTCCATTTTTGCAGAGTTACAGCAGTCCGTTGCTCCTAAAATGTCAGTTTTCATTTTCTGTATTGGTTGTTCCCATCATTCTTCTTCCCAGCTTGTAGACTTGTATTTGAGTTGCATTTTGTACATTTCCTTTCGGTGCAAAAGACTCCTCTTCTTCACTTTTGCATGTGATTTTCCTCCAGTGATTTCATACAGACTGAAACATTTGGCATGAATTTCAATAAAGATCTCTTATGGATGTGTGTCACGGTGAGAATCCTGACTTTTAGTTCCATGGCCTCTGCTTAACCACACTGGTTTCTTCATTGGGAGTCAAAGGGAAGATTTGGTGAGCAGGAACACAGCTTGTGGGACTGGGCTGGTACACTGCACTGGCACAGTCTACTTCCAAAACTGAGATTATAGTGATGTGAACTGGCTGCAGTTTTTTATTGCATTTTGCTGCCCTCACAGCAGCACGTTGGTATGTAGCTGCTTCCTCGGGAAAGAACTCAGTGCTCTGAAGAACAGAACATTGATCTCTTTAATCCCTTCAAAGGCAAACATTGAACCTAAAAGGTATTGAGGATTATTTGTAATGCATTAAAAATGAAATGTAAATAATGTTGTCATATTGCTGTGTTTCCATCAGAAGTCGAAATAAGATTACAAAAGAAAAAAGTACACTGTGTTGCAAAAGAATATTTATTGCTTTCCTTTTCAGAGGGTAGTGCTGGTTTTAGGAAGAAATGCAATGTAAGAATTATTGTGTTCTAATTTATGTTGGTAAAACACAGATACAAGTACGTTAATACTTAGTTATATCAGTCGTTGCAATAGTATTGTGGGATGTTTTAAACATCAAATTGCCTTACAAATGGCTTTTTATAGAGGTTTGTGATGAATTTCCAAGAACATGGGGCAGCTGTACTCATTATACTTTCAAATCCGTTAGTGAGGGGGTTTTTTTGGTGCCTGTTTTTCTCTACACGTTGGGAAAATCTCCAGCCTCGTAACTTGTAATTGTTTATTGGTATTACACTGCTGAGAGTGTAATTCTGCAGTGTTCTTCTAGAAAGTGTTTATATATGGATTGGCATGCAGATCTGGCTGATAGAGGTGCATTGGAAGGAGCCCGACATAAAATTCATTGCCAGTGTAATGGTGAAGAGGAGCAGCAGTGTTGAACAGAAGCAGGACAGCTCCCTTACTAGCCATTCCATACAAAAAAACTGAGAAAAGGACGTGCAGTGAAGTTTTTCAATGTGTTGTTTGGTGCTTTGACTAATGAAGTTCCTTTGGGTCTTACTGCAAACGCTTGCAAGTTTGGTCAGTGGGGGCATTGCAAGTCTTATCTCCCTGTGCCAGCATTTCTGAATGCAGGCCTGAAGCTAAAGTAAAAATTCTATAGCAAGCCTGGATCTCCCAGGGAGCTAATTTAGGTCTGAATTCCCTGTTGCACGGGATTATTATTACTTAATCTGCTAGTAATGTGGAGGTCTAATCAGGTTACTTTACTTCTGCATGCTGGTGCATTGAGTTAATTCTTTTTCCATGGAAAAAAATGACAAAATTCCCACTGTGTTCTGAGAGAGAAAGTTAGGGTCTGCACTAAGCTTGATATCAAAAAAGTCAGAAAAGACTCATGGTTTTATCTTTCAGTATGTGGCAGAAATAGATTTTAGGATATCAAGGACAATGCTAGTAAGACATAATTAAAATCTAGCTCATATATTTGATTTAGTAAGTTTTTTTGCAAAAGTTTGTTTATGCCAACTCAGATTATCGTTTGCTCTTATTTCAGTGACAGAACAATTTTCTAAATGTTCTTTTAACTGAACCGTGCACTGTTCATCAATTTCCATTCTGTTAAATTCCATCAAACAGTACAGACACTTGTCAGGTCAGTTTAAGAATAATTTTAGATTTCTTTATAAATTTTACATATAATTTTACATAAAAAAGAGGGAAACCATTCTTATTTGCTCATTTCAGTCATGGAGAAGTCCAGAAAAATATTATATTTTCCAATAAATGTGATAATAAAAATTTCCTTTCAGTATTTTCATCTGAAAATCATTTACATCATTTGAGTCATGAAAAAGATGAGAAGCTGAGAACTAGATAAATTTATCAAATTCCATGATCTAGATCCAAGACAGAAAAAAAAAAAAATACAACCTATAAACAAACAGATTTAATAAGGTTAAATTGTATTTTTGACATTTTACTTTTAATCCAAGGTACTGGTGGTATCATAGTAACGTTTTAAAATACCTGACAAGGACTTGGAGTCCTGATAAAATGATAGTTTCTCCTAAGTATCATTTAAAAATCTACACAGCAAATCTCCATTTTACTAAGGATTTATAAAATTTATCTGTCTCATCACATAGTGCTGTATTTCTGTACAGTGTAGAAGGTAACAAGTACTGGAACTAACTGAGGACATTTAACAATTTGCTGTGATATTTCCTAGTTTAATGCTGGTGAATACTGGACTACATCCAAATGATACGGGAACATAGAATAGCATTTTATATGGTGAAATGCTCAAGTTCAGTACTCTGATGAGGAAAGAGTAAAAGAAAAGAATGCCTGTTCAGTGGTCCATGTTTAGCTAAATAGTGCTGGTGAGTAACTCTACTCTTTCTCCCTGTTCAGACTTCATGCAGGAGCGTTCATATCTAGACCTAGCTCGAGCTGAGTAGTTTGATATCAGTCTTCTGTGCAGGTTTGTTGTGGATCAAAGAGAGGCTTCTGTGCCTGTCACTGACTGCGTTCTGGGAGTGCCAAGCACACAGCAGTAGACTCCTTGCACAAACCGGCTGGGACCACGCTTCAAACATTTGTACCTGATGGTAGTATCTCTTGAGAGAGGACTCCTTATTTGCTGTAGTACCAGCTCCTTCAATATAGAGAGAAGTTGTGAAATCTGACAGTTGGAGAGTGCCTTGATTTGTGATGTGTCCGGAAGGACTGTCCTCCATCCTTGGTACAGTCTGGCCAGTGATAAGGTACTGAATTAGGAAAGCAGTACTGTTAGAACCATGCACCGGTCTGCTGAGCATGCCTCCCACATTTTCTCAAGCCCTGCAAATATTGCAGGTCTATACAGTGGTAGTTCTGTGGATAACGTTCTGTTTAATGGCAGGTTAACGAATATGATACTGTGCTAGGAGTGAAAGTCTCAAGCCCAGATTATCCTGTAGTGTAGCATTGCAATGTTTAATGCATGACAGGACAGAGTGATGCAATTTTTGTTGGAATTGACTCATCAGTGAGAGCTCCAGATAAATCATAGTGCTTCCCTGCAAGTTACTCTATCTAAAATAATTAAAACAGGTATGACCTTTTAAAACATTTCAGGAAATACTGATGGATGACTTGTGTCTTTTTGACTGAAAATCTTTTTGTTACTACAGTTAGAGAAGGATTTCAGACTTACAGACAAATACTGATGTAGTTTCACATGTGCAGCTGTTTCATTTTAATGTAATCCCTGAACTTATTACTAATTACTGGAACTGAGAAGATGCTCTCTAATTTACATCAGTGGAACAAAGGGAAAAAAAAGTTTGAAATGTGACCAATGTGACTAGAAGTAACGTTTGAAGTACCAGATGCTGTGGCTTACGGTCCCAAAGCTCCATTAGGACTGCCTAAATGCTTCAAGTTAATGTATTAAGTTTGCATTTTGGTTCTACATAGGTATCTCAGTCAGAACTAAGAGCCACTGAATCATGTATGAACTAGAAGAGGGTGTTGTCCTTTGAAGACTGCAGTGCAAAAGACAGAACAGATGAAAAGAGGCCCACACAGACATTCATTTAGCCCAGATATACAGGACAGAACATTAAGATTTCTCTCTTGTATAAACAACTTTTTCCCTATGCTGCTGTTCTCTGTATAGCTCATACACTTAACATTTTTTTATTTTTTTTGAGAATTGGTATCGGTCAAAGCAGAGCCTGGTGCTAATCCTGCTGCATGTCAGAGGGAAGGTTTATAGGAGCCTGAACCCTTCCATGGCAGTGGTGAACATGAAGCAGATCACAAGCTGAGTAGGTTCTACTATACTTAAAAAAATTGGGCTGACTGCCAGAGCTAGAGTAGGCAGTAACAGAAGGGAAAGTGAGAAGACAGTGACCGGAGTCTAGGGAGTCAGTGAAAAGAGGTTACGATGGAGTTCGGTAGGCAACTGGAGTGAAATTCAACTTCCAAATCCTTGGAAATTATTGGAAAAAGTAATTGCCCTTTTGGCTAGGAGGCTGGTACTTGTGGTGGCAGAGGTTTTATTTCTGGTGCTGTGAAGTCTCATCTTGATAAGCTGTGGGCTGTGTTCCAGTGGCGTAAGGTCTTTGCTTTGGGTCTGGCGCGAAGCAGCCGCGAGGTGCTTGGTAAAGACCGTGACTGTGTGAACAGTTCCTTGCAGTTCTCCACTGCGTGGGATTTTGTCAGGACATGATGCAGCCTTCATACTATGGACCAGATGTTGCAGCAAGCCCATAAGCAAAAGCTGTAAGGTCTCATGTTTCTTGAAGTAGTTTCTGATTCTCATCAGTTAGCAGTTCTTGATTAGACTTCTTGTGTATTTGTTACAGAAGCCCTCTTTAGAGCTTTCATGAAGCTTAACACATAATCTAAATCCTTTTTAAGACTCTTAATTGTGCAGATGGCTTTGCACACACTTGTTTTATCCCATGTGATTAGTGAAGAATTTATTGAAAAACATTCCTTCCCAAAATCTTACAGTTATGGTTACCTTTTGTATGGCAGCTGCAAGAAAGTTCGTCTGTCTTTTTAAATGATTGTGTTTAAGAAAAACAAGCATTCAAACACAGGCATTTTTGTTTCTGTACATACACATTTAAAACAGTAGGCTTTTAAAATGGATTTGGCATTTCAAATATTTCTGATAGTTTCTTAGGAAATATCTGAAGTATCAAAGCTTGTAAAGGATGAGTATCTCTCCTTTCAGACTGTGACTGTGGTTATATATTCCAGGATGAAGAATAACAAGAAAATAAGTCACCACTGCTTTTGAACTACTACGTACATCCACTCCATCAAAATTTTAATGGCTGCATGACTTTCTGAAATGGTCTGAAAAACTTAATTTACTTTGGTTAAAATACACTTTTAATAAATTCAAGTAGAGCTATTAAGTCACGAAGTAATGGAGCTGAAGTCCTCCATTTTATGTAAAGAGCATACCCTTTTATGCCTGATGAAAAGAATCTTGTTATGGTATCAAAATAAGAACAATCAGTCTATCAGTCCGTAGGATCTAAACAAAAAAAAAAACCAAACCAACAACCATCAACATGTGAATGAAATGTATTTTATAACATCTTTTGAACCAAATAGTGGGCTTATTCCCTACAACTTGAAAGTGGTTTAACATCCCTTTCTTCTTGTTTTCTCCTCTTGTCAAACCATTGAGATATTCAGAAATGGGTGAAAAAAAAGCCCACCATTTCAAAATTAAGTTTCGTCTGCACAATAATGTAATACCCTTTTAATTTTTTTTTTTCCACAGATACTTTCAGTAGAACAAACGTTGAGAAGCAGAAGTCCTTACTGATTCCCTGATATCAAGGACTCATCAGGCACAATCTTCAGTCTTTTTATTTAGTATTTTTCCCAAGCCGAGGGAGAGTCTGTTTCAGTGTCCATCTGTCTCAGCTGAACGTCATCTTGCTGTTTGTTTCAAATTACAAATGCCTAAGAACAGCAAGGTAGTGAAAAGAGAACTAGATGATGAGGTCATTGAGTCAGTTAAGGACCTGCTGTCTAATGAGGACTCTTCAGATGATGCGTTCAAGAAGAGTGAACTTATGGTTGATGATCAGGAAGAAAAGGATGTAGATGTTGAGGAAGGCTCAGATGTAGAAGATGAAAGACCTGCTTGGAACAGCAAACTCCAGTATATTCTGGCACAAGTTGGATTTTCTGTGGGATTGGGGAATGTGTGGCGATTCCCCTATCTGTGTCAGAAGAATGGTGGAGGTAAGTTTTGTGTTACAGCTAGTTGTACCCAGTCGATGGTGCTAACTCTTCAGGTTTCAAAGTTAGCAGAGAGATCCACAGTCAAACCTGCTCCAACATGTCAGGTTATTCTTTTAGTTTTTGTCAGAACCTATGAGGAAAAGCCCACATTTTCTTCATTTAGAAAAATGCATTTGTTTAAGTAAGTAGCAGATTCTTCTAAGCTGCCATTTCCTAATTTTTTGGGTAGAAAGCTCTTTATACAACCCTAGCTACTGCTCAATTCAGTGGCTACCCATAACACATAATTATGGAGGGCTGCATTGTTTAAGACCTGGTTATTGTGCTTAAGTGTTCTTTTTAGTACAAGGCATTAAAACTACATCCACTTTAAAGACTAAAGCAGCATTTTGTAGTTAGTGTACTAGTAGTACTTAGTATTTAGTGTATTTAGTATTTAGTGGTACTAAGTTTCACACCTTTACTTTCTAATTGCTTTTAGCTCCTGGCCATTTGATCATGATTTTCATGATTTACTTCTGGCAAGAACTTCAGAATACTCTGGGAGGGAAAAAGTTGTGGGTTTTTTTTGTTGTTGTTTGTTTTGTTTTTTCTGTCTTTTTTTTTACTGATGATAAATAATTTAAATCATTACTGATGGTAAATAATTGAAATCATTACATTAAGAGACAGCATCTGGTTTTGTGCTGTTAGAGGGTTTATTATTTCCCTAAATAACAAGGTACCTTTCACTTAAAACAATAACATCAAGCTGTTTGTTAGTTGACCACCTGTGGTCTTGAATGCAGTTTGAAGTGTGAGGCTGGAGACTTTCCTTCCTCTATGAATGCAGAATTAGAATTTCAGCCAATGTTAACCCAAATATACTACAATAATGCACACTCTATTGTAGCTAATTACTAAGCTGAATTCAAAACAAACCTGTCACTTTTTATGATAGAGAAAGTGAATGTATACATAAAATGAAGAATAACATTCCACTCTTGCTGCTTTTTAAAAAAACTGAATGATACAACTGATGTAACTGAGGAGTACAGAAATGAGGCTAGAATATGATAAAAGTGTAATTCTTTATTTGTTTTCTCTCAAATCAAGCACCAAAAAAATTAAGTTTATGCTTTCAAATATTCTATCTTTAGGATAAAGTTATTCTTTTATATTTAGTTACTGATTTATTTTTTTTTACTTTCACTTAAGTTTTGTTTTTTTTTTCTCTTTTATTCTGGAGAGAAGGTCACTACATGATTGATTTAAAGTATGGTGTCAAGATGTAGTCTCAAGGATAATGGACTATAACAGTTTATTTTGTGTAGTTGTGTCCCTTTGAAAGTCTGTGTCTAATGTAGTTAGGAATTTTGCAAGCCACTTGGATTCTCCTTTGAACCAAAGGAAGGGATCCATTGGTGTGCTCCTTGGGCTGTTGGTGTCATGCCCTCAGGTGCTTCCAAAATTACTGTCAGTGATGATAAGTTTAATTCTGGTCAAATATAAATAAATTAAGTTAGTCAGTAATTTCACATTTCATAAAAAACCCCACAAAACAGTAAACCATCCAATCTTCAAGGATTATGACAGTTTTTTCATCAGACTTGAAAAAGTAGCCATGGTGTCTTGAGATTGTAGTTAAGTGTTTTCTCCTGTGCTGTGATTGCAGGAAATTGGATGTATAACATAGTCTGTGGAGATACAATGTTTTCTGCACCTGCTGAGACAAGAGTGTACTTGGCTTTTAACAATAATTTTACACCATTTTAGCAAATGGCAGCCTTCTGAACAACAGAGAAAAGAAATTGATCATTAGAGCTGAAGCTTGCTTGGTTTTCAAGTTAATCCTAATGCAAGATGGAGAAGGTGACGCAAAACTTTGAAATATGTAAAGTACATTGGTGCCTGTATGTGTATGGAGATGGACAGATAATTCTCACAAGTGCATAGAAGAATAGGGGGAGGGAGTGAAAACTTCAAACACATGGTAAGAAAACATACACACATTTTATAGGAGGTTCTGTTTTCTGCTACACATATTTTTTCTAATAAGTATTCTAGGTAAAATTAGAGTAGTTTTGTGTAACCCATGGAAATATCAGTGTCAGAACTGTTCTGTAATCTGCTCATAAAGCTTTACTATAAATACCTATTGATATCTCTTGATGTATCGTAAACTTTCTCTGAATTTCTCACTAGAACTGTTTCAGTGAAGTGTATGACTGGGTCTCTACCTTCCATTTAGACCTTCATTTTCTTCCCTGTGTTTAAGGAACTTGTATCTGGAAAATACCATGTGAGGGGAGGGAAGTATATTAAAAAGTAATAATAAATAATAGTTAAATAAATAATAAATCCAGTTCCAATTTAAACCAAAAAGAAATAAAAAACATAGATACTCAGTAGTTTCCTTCACAGCCTTCATATACTGTATTCTAAAACCACCAGTAAAAGAAAAGGCATATCCTAACTGTGTTGACAAGAACAACAAAATAAACAGAAAAGACACAGCAAGGCTAGCCAAACTATATATATGTAATTTGAGAATTTTGTGGAGAAAAATTTGTGTGTTTCCCATCCTGTTTTCAGTAAGAGATTTAGTTCGTTTATGGTTGTGGCTTGTGGTATAATGACCCTCCTAATGTCAGAGCTCTCTACTGCTTCAGTGAAATACCTGTGATACCATCTTTAAAAGTAACCTGAGTAGCACTATGCTGCAGTGAGAATTTGGATATCTAGATATCCATCTCTTGCCATATCTAGATATCCATATCTTTGCCATCTCTGTTTCTGAGTCTGGTCTGTTCCACCAAACCAACATCCTTCAATTTCTTTCTTGTGATTATTTAACACGTACTCCTGCTGCTTTAATTCATAGCAATTCAAAAATATTTAGAGTAGTATCTGGTATTTTTTATAGTTAACTAACCAGCTAGACAGGGTAGCTTTTTGGTGACTTTCTCACTTACCTTATTCCCAGGAAAATGTTTGTTGGGAGAGGTGAGAGAAAAGGCTGTTATGCAGCTGGAATGTACTTGGATCCACATTGGGGATGTAGCTGTAATGCCAAATGTATTGATGGGAAAAGAGTCTGGTAGGAGACTGAGAGCATTCTAGGGTGCTGGTTTTCTTGACTTGAGAGGGGGGGCACAAAGGAGTTTAAGGCTCTGTGAAAGAGGGGCTGAAGATGTGTCAGCAAAGTTGTGAGGAACTGACTTTCCTCACCACAGACCCTTCTTACCGCTGGCAGGCAATGCCCAGACCTCATCTGGCACTTAAGGCACCTCTTCCACTCTTTGCAGCCTAACAGATAAAAAAGCTGTTTCATCCTTGATTCTTGATAAAGGCGATTTGTGCTGGAGCTGAGTATGCTCAATTTAATTTTTGCACTGTAGGATTTGTTTATTCCTCCTTTACTACATGCAGGTGAATATGTGTGTTTGTTCAGATAAGCACAGTTCCTGTATAACAATTTCATAACCTCTCTTATGGTTCAGAGCTGCCTCGGCCTCCTATGGTTGATAGCCTTAAAAATGAACTGCTCAGGTCTACCCAGTCTTGCCAAGATGCTCATAAATAGTGACAAACTAGATTTATAATTTCCTGCTGCTCATAACTGTCAGCCAGAGGCCGGCTTGCACACCTTTCACTATTTTCAAACAAAGAAAATGCTTAACGTTTATTCTGTTTGCTTGTCATTTCCCTTTAGGATTAGCAGAAGTCTAATGATACTGTTACATAATTAGAAGTAACAAAGGAAAATTAAATGAGCTGAGTGGTACTAGTTAAAATAGGATGAGTGTTACTTTGAAGAGAAGCGAGGAGTCTGCAAGGTGCTACATGCCCAAAGATTCTGTGTTGCATTTTTGTGGGCATTAACTTAATTTTCCCAATTTTTCTTCTTTTTTTTTTTTTAAAGGTAAGTCTTTCTTCATATCTCTGTGATGTAAAAAGTGAAAAGAATTACTATACAATTATAGATAACAGCTGTGAGCAAAATAGGAAAAATTGTAGCAGATGATAGTGTCATTATGTTTTGAAAAGATTGACCTAGGTAGAGTCACATTGAGAGTTTTTACAGTTAAGTAGTCTGAATTTTTTACTGAAATACCAGTTGATTGACATTGAAGTTCTGTGGTCTAATGAAAAAGCACAGCAGTTTTGCTTTTTCCTCTGCATTGCTCTGTTAGAAGCTACAACTAATACAAGAGAAATAGGAGCAAAACAATTATTTCCTAGTATTCCAACACTTGACTATGGATTCAGAGGCTTTATTATGTAGCTTTGGATCAAGAATTTATATTTAATGCCTGGAGTTCACTGATGACTACAGTGTAATTTTCTGAGTTCAGTATTATCAGACTCAAAATTTAGTTGTACTTTAGTGTACTGAAATTTACTGTTTCTATTTTGCAAGTGTAATTCTTCATTGAAGCTAATTGGCTAAGGTGATATTCACCCTTTGAGCACAGTTTTGTAAACAGGCACACCTGCACATACTGAACTAAGACTAGTGACAAGAAGACTATCCTATCAGGATAGAATATAAACCTACAGATAAATCATAAAACAATTTATCAGAGTTCTCCTGAAAAAAACAGTTTCAATTTTGTAGTGGTAAATAATTTTTTTTTTACTGAAGCTTAGTATACTGTTAACAGTGTTTCATTGCTCACTTGTCATAACTTAGAAAATTTTAGCATTTGTCATTGAAAATAAGTTTATCTTCATCTGATTGTCAGCTTCTTGCTTGCATTCATTTAGTAAGCGTCTAGTAAGCAGTAAGAGCTGGGATCCCTCTTCAAGACAGTAGTAAACTTCACCATGATTGAAAAAAAATTAAATCAGACATCAGACAATTAAAATCTAGCACAGCAGCAGATGAAACCAATGTGGAAAGTTAATACGTTTTTCAGGTTACATCAAGAATTGCTAAAGGAAGAAAATTCTTCTGTAGTATCAAGGTGATAATGGTTATATTTCCTTGTTTTACTGCTTTTGAAAATGTTTTCCAACTCTTTAATCACTAATGAATCATGTAATTTTATGTATTTGTTTGAGCATTTATAAGAGCTTAAATCAAAACCAATGTCGTTATTCCACTTCTATCAATAATGTTGTCAAATGCAGTGTGTATGGTAATCTCAAGAAAGTTTACCAGCTATCCCATTCTAATTCTTGATTAAATAAAAAAATTAGGAAATCAAAGCAGTGCTGTGCACAGCACAGTTTTAACTATCATGAAATCTTCATGAAATCTTTTATATCTTTGTCATTCATTGTAATGAAGAAGGGTGAAGGTTTTTTTTTCTTGTTGAGTTTTTAATATGAAAGCCAATGTTTAAGACCAAAATAGGCAAAAGAAAGAAAGCAACTTCACAGCCAAATAATTTTGTAAATGTAGAAAGGAGACCTGGGGATCCTGAACTGCACGGAATTGTAATATTCAGAAGGCATTTTAGCTGATAGGTGTGGCAAACAACTGATTGTAGGATGTTATTCAAGGCCAGTTTATTATTCAAATTCAAATTAGAATGGTCGTTATCTAATGTTGTAACTGCAAGGACCCATGTTTTCATGTACAGGCAAAGAAGAGACATGCTGAGATGTTTCCATAGTGATCCTTTTTTAGGATGAAGTGAGGATAGGATGTCTTAGAGTTCGTCCAAGTATGCCTAGCTTCATGGGAAGACTTCAGCAAAATACTTGCCCAGAGATGCTGTAGTTTCATGGTGACTGTGGGGCACAGAAGCCCATGGCAGTTGTGATACAGTTGTATAATCTAGTCCAGGCTCTCTCTATCACACTGAAACTCACACACACAGTTTTCCATTCCATGTCCGTTTTGGTGACAGGAACAAGATGAGAAGGGAGCTCAGGAGGTTTGAATAATCTGAAGAACTGGCACTTCAGGTGCTTTACACAAACCTAGCAGTATGGAGGTGAACTCTGCTGTCTGGCTACCCACTGAATTACAGGGTTGTCAAGTCTAATGTAATGTGGATTTAACACCACATTTATTTAACTCATTTAGTAGAATCTAACTGATAAATCTTGCAATTTGCATTGATACTGCACCATAAAACACCCACATCAGCCCAGTCTTTAAACATGTGCTTAACTTTGCAGCCTTGTGATTAAGGTTGTGGACTGGGACACTGAAGAGCTGGGTTCAGTTCCTGCTCTAGTACAGTCATCCAGTGGGATACAGGGTAAGTCACTAGGCCCCAATTTTTTGGAGCTGTATAGGTTTGTCTCTGCTCAGCTATGCCACATCTGTCTAATTAAGATCTAAGGTATCATTTACAGTAGCATTATATGATGTAACACCTGTGTACTGTTGGCTTTCAATGAATTGTATGAGCAGATTTTTTAAAGACAGTGATGCCAAAGCTTCTCACTTGCAATGTAAATTCTATCTTGCAGAAATTTTGAGAATCAGTCTGGGATATTTAATGGTTTCTGTGTTACATGTTTTTAAGGTAGTCCACCTCATTTTTGAATGTGGTTGTTGCTCTGTTCCCCTGTTTTCCTCACATTTATTTATTGCTGTTTCTTTTCATAATAGAAGGCAAATCCTTTGCATTCTTTCCATTATGTGCACATAGAAGATGAACTGTGAGAGACACCAAAGTAGTGAATAGGAATGTAGCTGCTACCTTAGTAAAAACAATGCTGTCAGACAGTATCATTGCATAGCATATTAGCAGGTCATGAAAATAAAGCATAGGAGCTACTTCATTGATAACATGGTCTATAGACTGTGAGGTACATGAGATTAATATTCTTTGTCTGGTGTTCCAGTACCTTTTCACAGAATGGTTTGGTTTGGAAGGGACTTTAAAGATCATCTAGTTTAAACTGCCCTGCCATAGGCAAGGAACCTTCCACTAAACCAGGTTACCCAGAATCCCATCCAATTGGCCTTGAACAGTTCTAAGGATGGAGAGTTCAAAACCTTACTGGGCAACCTGTTTCAGTGCCTAATCAACCTTATAGTAAAGAATTTCTTCCTAATACATAATGTAAATGTACCCTCCTTCATCTAATGCCCATTCCCCCTTGTCATGTCACTACATGCCCTTATAAAAGGTCTACTGCTCTCCTGTAGGTCCCCTTTAGGTACTGCTATAAGGTTCTATAAGGTCTCTCCAGAACCCTTTATTCTCCAGACTGAGAAACTGAACTTTGCCAGGTCTGTCTTCCAGTCCTGTGACCAACTTGGTGCCTCTGGACTCACTCCAGAAGGTCAACATCTTGTGTTGGAGCTCCCACTTTTCTCCAATTTTATTCCTTCATTTTGTCCCCCTAGTCTTGAACTCAAGACTGCAATTACTCCATGATTAATGTCTTTTTAAGATCTTTGTAATATCTTTGTAATGGAAGGGGATGGCCAATTAGTGGGTATTTCATGAGGAGTGAAATAACAAGTGGACTTAAACTAATGCTACCAGAATGTCTGATACCTCCTGCACCGCCTAGGAAAGTTTAGCTTTTCTGACAAAAACTGTATTCCATGAGATGAATTTCTCACTAAGGATATGAAAATGCCAGTACATTTTGATAGATTCCTAAAAAAGCCCTAGAAAATTGACATGGATGAGAGAACTTGAAGCAGGACTTAGCGGGAATTGAGGATAAATGCCAAATTGGTTTCTGAACTTCGCTCAGCTTCTCTTTCATCACAGGATGAAGACATTGATTATACAAGTTAACAAATCTGAATCTAAGCTTTTGAGGTCTTTAGGTCTTTGCTTTGTAGCTTGCTTCAACATGCTGCAGTCTGCATCTCTCAAGTGTTTTTCCTTAGCCTTATAATAGTTTCAAACAGGAGTTCTAAGGCCTTTGAGTTAGTTGTCCAGCACTGTGGTCTGTATTGCAGTGTAAGAGCCACACAGAGTCAGGTGCCATGATGCTTATTGCTGATGCCTGCATGGTTTCTTAGCTCTGGTACTAAATACTCCACAACACCAAGGAGGAAGTTAGGCTTGGAACTTCTCAGTGCGCTTAGTGTTTGGATATATTTGCTTGCAATCAAACTTCCTGAAATAAATGGAGATGCATCCTTAAGTTAGAATTGTGTATGATCAGTTCCTGGGAATAAGACCTTAAAAAAGAGGAATTGCTTTTTATATGTATGTTTATGCAAAAGTGAAGTTGCAGTTGCATTTTCAAATATGACTTGAAGAAGAGAGTTGGTGAGTACTGCAAGATGCAGACCTACAATACTTAAATTTGCTTCCACATCATGTTTCTGTTTTCTGTCTGGAGCCTTGTAGCAACAGGCTGATAGTTTTCTTGCTTAGCTGAATAGCATCATTATTATGTACAGCATGAAATCCCCTTTTTGAGCATCTAAGAAATGGAGAAATCAACTTATATCTTCTGAAACTTCTTATGATTGATGCTCACTGAAAATGTTGTGTACAGTGTTTTCTGTATTTCTTTTATATTCAGTCTTGCTGCTCTTGTAACAACAAGTCAGGCCATAAAGTTTTATAAGAAATACTGATTCAGCTCCTGATGATTCCGTATTTCTAAAAAGCTTGATTGAATGTCCAAAATTTCAAACAAATAACTCATTTCAGTAATATCTCACTTGCAGAAAGGCTTGCCTCAAATATGTTACAGTGCTTTATAAATTAGGTGTCTTTGGGTTTTTGATATCCCACAAGACTTATGACCAAGATTCAGCTAAAATTATTCTTGCATGGGATCAGAAGAGCTTTGCAGCGAAGGACACTAATTCAAATTTGAAGCTATTAGAAATTTTCACATTTGTTCTGTCAAGTTCTGACTCTTCTTCCATTTACTCTGATTTATACTTTGTTCCCCTCATAGGTGCCTATCTTGTGCCATACTTAATCTTACTACTGATAATAGGGATTCCACTCTTTTTCTTGGAGCTTGCTGTCGGGCAGAGGATCCGTCGAGGGAGTATTGGTGTGTGGAATTATATCAGCCCCAAGCTTGGAGGAATTGGATTTGCAAGCTGTGTAGTAAGTTTTTTAACATTGTGCCATTTGCTTTCAGGTGTTATGATTTAGACTTCCTGTTTTGCTGCAGGGAAAGGCCATGGATTTATAGATGGGCATCAAGGTCAGTTTACAGTGTTTTCAAAGATCTGAGAACTTGAATTGAACCATTACAACTGTTGGTATATACGTGTCTGTTAAGTCAGACATTTTTGTGATTCTTTTGAAATTAGGAACTGTGGAACAGAGTAGTCTTCTGGAGGAAAAATGCCTGCAAAAGTAGAGGTGTAACATGATGAATATGGAGAAAAGTGAAAATTTAGAAAATGTCAAGTACTTTAATGGGACAAGTTGTTCTCTTTTTTCTTCTGATTTAGTTGAATTAAATTTAGGTTCATTGACTGATGTACAGAAATATGCAGAAGTTCAGCAGGAATTTTTTAAATTTACTTAATAAACATAACTTTTTGGTTGTTTTTTTTTTCCTTTTTACTAGGTATGCTTCTTTGTGGCCCTGTACTACAATGTCATTATTGGGTGGAGCCTGTTTTACTTTTCCCAATCTTTTCAGCATCCGTTACCATGGGACCAATGTCCTTTAGTTAAAAATGCATCTCATACCTGTAAGTCTGTGTTAACATAAGGTTCTTAAAAATTATGTAAAGTATATAAAATTTGAGATTTTGAAGCAAAAAAGGAGAGAAATTCAAGAAGATATTTGTGTGCAATATGTGCAAGTGGTTTTCCATCTAATTAAGATATCACATTATAATGCTTGAAAAGATGCAACAAAAGCTTAATCTAAGACAAATACAGTGTATTTGGAAAGAAATGTCACTGTCAACAGCATTTTAAAGAGTAATTAAATTAGGAGAATGCTATTTAGTGAGTTGCAGAAAAAAAAATCTTATTTCTCTTTTTCTGATGTTGATACTACTTTTTATACTTGATAAAAAAGAAAAGTGAAAGAAGAAATTTTACTTTTCAACTAGTAGAATACTTCCTGGCAAAATGTTGTTGGTTCACTAACAAAGGAGAAAATAGAAAACTGTAAATATCAATGAAATGGAAGCGATAAAAGCACGTTTTTTTTGGTAAATTAATAGAAATGAGATAATCAATCCTTTGAGTTTTGCTGTAATGAGATAATTTTTATTATTATTTCTATTGAAATATGTATTATTTCTTCTTTTAGTTTCCTTTTATTTCAGATCCTAAATTTTCTTTAATTATCTTTTGTGAGTTTATTTACCACTTGAATAAAGAACCAGAGATGTTTGAAAAGTTGTACCTTTTCGTAGAGTCTTTTCCAGAGTTGCTTGCTTCAGTTATTATGCAGAAAGTCAGTACCAGTGCATGCTGACACACAAACTGACTGTATGCCACAAGCTGCTGTGCATTAATTGAGCAGCGCTGGTTGTTTATGTACTCTTACCCTTCCCAAATGCTAAGCTACAGTGTGTCAGCCTAACTTGGGCAGAGGCCCTCTGAACTAAGCTTTCTAAAGAAAACTATTATATTTGATAGCATCTTACTGTTTTTAATAGGTTATTTCAGTGAAGATCTCTCATCTTAGTTAGGTTTCTTAAAAATAGTGTATTTTCCCCTTTTTCCCATTAAAAATCACTTTTGGAACATAGATAGAAACTTTCATTAAATGTATCTGTGTAGGAACCATTTATTTGCTTTCCTCATCACTTTGGTATCCTTATGTTATTATTTTATGGTTTATAATGGTAATTAAGTCCTTGCTAACTTGAGTGTCATATCAAAGCAGACACAATCAACAATTTGTTTTCCATCTTCAAATTCGTGTTCATTGCAGAGAGATACTTTTCATAGTATATAATTCATAGGATCATATACATATAATGTAATTTTATGTGTGATAAATGTAATGTATGTCCTCATATAAACCTGCCTACTATTTAGTTCTGAAGTGAGATATAAATTCTACCTTGGAGTAGGATTAACCATAATGCAGAGGAATTCATTATCCAAAATGGTGTTTTAAGAGATACACCCAGAAGTTTTCACTGATAGGAGTCACTTTTTCTTTTAAACAATGTCTTAAGACTGTTATGTGATTTTGGTTTCCTAATAAGTGATGATGGCACAATTAGAAATTTTGAGAAGTGGGAGAACAGTGTTATGAAATATCTCTCCTGAACCCATTCTTTACTTGCTAACATCTCTTTGACAGTTGTGGAGCCAGAGTGTGAGAAAAGTTCTGCAACCACTTACTACTGGTACAGAGAAGCACTGAATATTTCCAGCTCTCTGTCAGAGAGTGGGGGTTTAAATTGGAAGATGACTATCTGCTTGCTGGCTGCCTGGGTCATGGTATGCTTAGCCATGATCAAAGGCATTCAGTCTTCAGGCAAAGTGAGTATACTGTTTACCTGCATGATATTGTTTTATTTTGAAGCATTTCAGAACATTTCTGTTCACCAAACCCTCTGTTTACTCATGAAATCTGTAGGAGCAGGTTAAGTGCTTTGACTCACCCCTCCATTTGTATAATCTCAAGTAGAGGAATATTAATAGTTAAGCATTAAAATTCCATCAATTTTATTGGAAATGGCAGTAATTTAGAGGGAATTGAGATTTGAAGAAGAATAATTTTGCTTCTCATCCGTATAATTGTTGCATGTAACTGTACCTCAGCTTTATTGTGCAGCATAAGTCTCTGTGTTCTGAGTGTCTAAGGAAGTAAGTTTCCATGTGTACTCACATTTGCATGCTTCTGGCATTAACACAGCTGCTTCCCAGGATTCTGGATTGTTTCTTTTGACTAATGGCTTGCCATCATCCCTTTGCATCTGAGTACTGTTACCTTGTCTTCTTTCCAGCCAGCTGGATTTGCTGGTTAAAGATTTGCTAGTTCTGTTTATCCTGGGGGGTTTTTCAGAGGTAAAATAATTTGTCCCAGTAGCAAAATTCTCTGCTATTAAAAACTTTGGCACTGACATGGCAATTTCTGTGATCTCCTTGGGGTATTTCAGTTAAAGAAATAAGCAGCAAGTTTAACTAGCTCATCATTTTACTAAACTTTACAGAATAAATTTTCTTTTCAATGATGGGTTATGAAAGATCAGATTTGATTACTACTTTTTGTTGTTTTGGCAGTAAGCATTACATAGTGATTGCATTCATTGGTTATGTACTTTCTATTAATTCTTGTCCCCTTTCCTTCCAAAGGCAAAATTAGTTTCTATTCATGCTGCATACCTTTGCCATACACAGTCAGAGAGCTTTTGTGAAGAGAAGCATTTTTGCAACAGTTTACTTTTGTCTTTTATTGTTTTTTTTTGTCTCAATTAATAGTGAATTTCCCTGGGAGTCCAGTGGCTCTTTATCGATTAGTGATAAATACAGTTGGTTGCAGTTGTATTGTTTTTGTACAGTACAGAAATTAAATTATTTTGCAATCCTGTGATTATGCTTTCTTCTGCAGAGGCAAGGGGAATGGGAAGTGTTCTGCATATTTTTAGAGCATATGATCATCAGTACACTCACACATCCACAGGACACTGTGTAGTGAATGAACCTATTGAAAAGAAAGTCCATGTTAAATGTCATGTTACATTTTTTCTTACCTTCTTGTATTTCAGATCATGTATTTTAGTTCCCTTTTCCCATATGTGGTGCTTTTATGCTTTCTGATCAGAGGACTGCTCCTTAATGGGTCAGTGGATGGAATTCGTCACATGTTCACCCCTAAGGTATGTACTTAATTTCTGTTTGCAGGGTATTAAAGTTTCAATTGGCAATTTGACCATTTATGAATGCTCTCATTTAAGCTTATTGTTTTCATAGAACATTTGGCTGTATTTCTGTTTGCTTAAATTGCAAAATTTCTGTTTAACTCAGTGGCACAATACCAAGCCCTAAAGTCCAAAGGCTCTAGGTGTTCCAAGGGTCTGTAGAGTTACCTCTCTTAGGTGAGGGTTCCCAGAGTTATATGCCTCTACAAAGCTAAAGAGATGAGAGTGCAGTTTAAAGGATTCAGGAAGTTTAGAGAGCTCTAAATACTGAAAAGAGGAGTTTGCCATTTACTAAATGTCTAGTAAAAAACAAATTTGTAAAAACAAATGTCTAGTTCTGGGTTTTCAGTGCCTTACTTGGAACTATTGTGGCATACATAATTAACTTGTCCCTTTTGAAAAAGAGCATTTATTTTCCTCCTTTTTAGAAAAAAAGCTTTTTTAGTAGCCCAAAGTACAGGAGACCTGTATTTAACAGTAAAGTAGTGTAAGTACTCGCCACTCAGCATTCCTTATCAATTTTCCAATGACAAGCCAAGACAGCAGCAGTTCTAAGCCTGTACTTTTTACTGCTGATATTTTTGCCAGGAACGTGCCTTACACAGCTTTAGATTGTCTGACTATGGAGGTGATAAGGGATGTTATGAATCATTGTTTAGCTTGAAGATCTAAATTCTGTTCACACCTATCTCAAATGCTTGCAACTATATCTATACTATAGGAACAGCATGTTTGAATAGTCAGCACCCTACTCAGGAATGTAAAAGACTGGGCTTCATATTGTATTGTGAAATGGCCTTTCCTGCAAGTCCACTTCACAATACAGTTGACAAGAACAGGACTATTTTTTCAAAAATGAAAGCTAAATAATAAGATAATCAAAATCAATGCACATAGTGGCTAATGCCAGATGACAGGATGTTGTCAGTTGTTTTGATTCCAGATATTTTGAGTCTGGTGAACTGTCATCCTGTAAAAATGACCTTTGTCAGCTCTCACAGTGATGCAGTCATGTTCCACTTCACTCACTGTCACCACTTTAGAGAGTTTACATTTGTGCAGGAAACTTGCAGGCTGCTAGGCAAATTTGGGAAATCTGAGGAAGAGAGAAATGTAATGCCTATTAACAAAAGTAAGTCTAAAACAGAGGTGGAATACAGACCTCTATGAGATATAATTTGGTTTCTCAACCATGGTGTTAATACTTCCTTTTTTGGCTGGAGAAGTACCACTAGATACTGAGGGAAAATAAAAATAAAAACTCCCCTTGGATACCAACACCTCTTCAGTATTCACTATTTCATGAGTTAGACTTAAATAAGTTGCAGCTGGTGCTTCCTTTACAGTTATGTTATACTTAATTATACAATTGTTTCAACTGTTCATATAAATGATCTCAAAAAAAAATGGTTCTTAATTAATTCTGACTGTTTCCAGTTCTGTATCAAAATTTAAGCTGTGGTTTAAATTTGAAGTAAGGAGGCCTGTATGTCACATGTATTATATGTGAATATAAACCTTACAAAATATTTACATTACAATTTTTTGTACTTGAGCACTGATTTGGACTGTAGGCTCATGAGACTACCTGGAGAAATTAAAGCCCCCACCTGTTGTTTGATTCACTCCGCTGTGCTAACACTTTATTTGTACATCCAGGCTATAAAAAGGAGTGCTAAACCTATCTAGAATGAAAATTATCCAGGTAGATAGATGTGAGAGGGGAGGGAGAAGCATCTTTTCAGCCCAATCAGCTGAGCAAATGACCACATTTTGAGCACAGATGAATTCTGTGCAAACTCCCATCAGTTATGCTAGCATGGTAGAGGACTGGCACACATTGCTGCAGGTGTGAGAGTTCCAGACTAATGTAGAAGGGGAGAATTTCTCTGTTTGGCATGGCTGTTAAACAAAGCAAAAATTCTAAATAAGAAACTTAATTGAAAACGTGAAGAAAGGTATGTGAAAAACCCACTTAAATCAACTACTGCAGTTAAACTATAGGATTATATGAAGTACAGAGACTCCAAAATTTCACAGGCAACACTTAATAGCAAATCAGTCTAGAGTTATTTTGAAACACGCTGCTTTTGGTGGTACCAAAGGATGTATTTTAGGAGGTGAGAAGTGTTCTGATATTTCAGCTGACGGCGAATTTGGTGCAGATAAGAACGTTCCTCACACTCCCTCTGGTGGGATAGTTCTGGCACAACAGTGACACAGAACCTCGTGCAGTAGCCACTTGTGCATTGTAATTATAATCTAAATAACTACATTATAAAACAGGAATATGTTTATCGTCATAAACACTTTTTCTCAATTATACAGTATTTCAGCTATAAATAAGTGAATAAAGAAGCTTTCTGCTGCCTATCTGTAATAAATATAGCTCCATGAGAAACTGACCTTTTATTCAAAATGTTGTAACAATAGCAGATTTATTTCTCCTCAGAGTCAAGACAGTCAGTCTAATAATGCTGGCATCTATGCTGATGCATTTTAGTTTTACTTTTATGAATAAACCTAGGGCTTAAGCTTAAAGAAAATAAGTCACTTGCATAAATGGAGGTTCTGAATCAGCGTAAGCAAATCTGATTTTTTAAATTTGACATGAACTTCTTTACTTCTTTTTTGTGATTCAGTATCTAGAAGAATTTGAGATAGATGATGACTCATAAATTTGTAACAAAGTTATTTTTTTAAGGAGCAGTGCAGTTGATCTCAGTGAGCCATATTGTTAAATTTTTTGATAACAGGCTTAGTTGCCCCTGAAATACCCGACACATTTAACACAGGGTTAAGTTCAAGGCATCTGACTTAGGAGATTTGATTTCTGCACTATACAGCTTGTGGTGGCAAGTGTTCATTTCATGTATTTCATTTTGCTTTACATATTTGCATGTAATAGAATTCCATAATTCCATATAAGCATGCGTATCTCATGTTCATCTTTTTTTTTTGTTGTTTGTTTGAAAAGTAACAAGAAAGCAACTTTAATCATACTCACTGCATTTATTAAGAGGGTGGATCATTCTAAAATACATCTTAAGTCTAACAGAAGCCTACATATACTGTAAATAAAAGACAGTTAATACTGTAAAAAAAAAAGTTCTCTCTTATTTCTCAGTATAACTAGCTGCTGTTTCAGTTACATAGCTCCAATAGTGTCTCATTGCTGGGAACATCCTCTACAGCATGTTTCTCTACAATGTTTAGATAATATAAAATAAACAGAAATTCTGGCCTATAAGTTTGCCAACTTCAGGGGTCGCATTCAGCTTTGATTTTATCGTAGTGAAAATACAGTTGTAGTGGAGTATTAGCATTTTATGATGTAGGGTTTATTCTGTTGTTTTTTTCATATAATAGAAATGCCTTTTATAGCTGACATATATTATATCTAATTTCAAACAGCTTGAAATAATGCTGGAGCCCAAGGTCTGGAGAGAAGCTGCTACTCAGGTGTTCTTTGCCTTAGGGCTTGGATTTGGTGGAGTCATTGCCTTTTCAAGCTACAACAAGAGAGACAACAACTGCCATTTTGATGCTGTACTGGTGTCCTTCATCAATTTTTTCACTTCTGTGCTGGCAACTTTGGTGGTGTTTGCAGTTCTGGGCTTCAAAGCCAATATCATAAATGAAAAATGTGTTACCCAGTATGAAAATCCATTTATTTTTTAAAATTATTTTTACGGTTTATTTAGTTTATGAACTAACACAGACCACTGAGTTTGTTCTCTCTGTTCTATTGTGTTTTACAGAAATTCAGAGAAGATTTTAAAACTTTTGAAAATGGGCAATCTCAGCCAAGATATGATCCCACATCATATCAATTTCTCAAGCATTACAGCAGAAGATTACAATTTAGTTTATGACATTATACAGAAAGTCAAAGAAGAACAGTTTGATTCTCTTGGTCTGAAATCTTGTCAAATTGAAGATGAACTTGACAAGGTGAGATTACATCTTGAGTACAGAGATTATGAACAGATGAACATTTATAAGCCTGAAGTGAGCTGTGAAGTGTACCTGCACAAAGTACCAGTACAGTGTACCTGTGAGTCGTGCACCTGTAAAGACCTGGATGAAAACATGGCTGCATTCCAGCTCACTTGAGGACATTTGGGTCTGACGTCTTAATATGGTCTGCACTGCTTTAGAATATATTTTGATCATGATATCATTCTTCTCAGGAGGTTTTTAAGCTCTATTTTTCAGAAGAATTGAGCTTGAGGGTTTTGCCAAAGACTAAACAGAGATGTTACTTATTCCATGTCGTAGACTGCAAGACTGCAATAATGTTAAGATATAATTATTAGATATAAATACTACTTCACCAAAACTAAAAAAATTATCATCTACTTACTAGGTAGTTGTTTAATGAGTATAATCCTGTTTTGAAATCTCATAGTAAGCCAAATCTGTAACAGAAATTACAGTTTTCTAGCTTTAGAGAGGCAATTGCAGATTGAAACACTGACTTCTTACAGTTGCACCAGCATTTGATGATAAAATATAAAATTGGTGATTTAGATGTTTAAAGTTTCTATAATATGGCTGCTGTTTAAATTTGATTTAAATTTCTAAGTATAGAAATTCAATCCTTTATGTGCTTACTGGAGAAAACAGTGTATTTATATAGTGTTATATTTATATACTAGCTGTCACGCAAAATTATCAGTGAAAGGTAGAAAGAAGTTGTTCTGATTGGACATGAGAGGAAAATTCTCCATAATGAGTGCAATCAGCCATTGGACAAATCTCTCAGTGGAAGTGGTGGGTTCCATATCATTGGACACTTTTACGATTCAGCTGGACAGGGTGCTGGGCCATCTTCTTGAGACTGCTTTTGCCAAGAAAGTTTGGACCAGATGATTCATGAGACACCTTCAAACCAAGTAATCTATGATTGTATGAAAGAATTGTGTTAATGCCCATCAACTTAAAAATTCTTATGTTTCAGTAACTAGTATTAACTGGAAGAATTACATATTAGATAGCAACTTCCCTCTTTGCCTTCAAGGTGTAATCAATGACACTGTATGAACACAAAGTCAGACTTGTCAGGCTGTCACACTACCAAAGAAAAATAAAAATCATGAATAATGATACAATTTTGTTTCCTCACTGACAGGCAGTCCAAGGAACTGGTTTAGCTTTTATTGCATTTACAGAAGCAATGACCCACTTCCCTGCTTCTCCCTTCTGGTCAGTCATGTTCTTTCTCATGTTAGTAAATTTGGGACTTGGAAGTATGTTTGGAACCATTGAAGGCATTATCACGCCCATTGTTGATACCTTCAAGGTCAGGAAAGAAATTCTTACTGGTGAGTTGCACAAACTTTCTTTTCTCCGTAAAGCAGTAAGCTAAAATTTTTTTGAGACTATGAATTTTCTTTTTTGTTTCTTTTGTTTTGTTTTACTCTTTTGTTTTGTGACAGGAAAGTTTACAGAGCATTTTACAGAGCAGTAAATCACTGTATTCCAGAATGTACTTCCCTGCACAGGCACATTAATATCTGCCAGTAAAACCTTTTCCTGAATGTTACAGTAGCATAAACACCCTTAAATTTTAATTTAATGTCTGTTACAAGTTTCTGTATGGTCAGTCCTTTTGGCTTCTTTCAGAATACTTTCCATTCCAGCCTGTGTTGCACATTGGAGAAACAAAGGACAAGGAAAGAGTGAAAATACATTGCAAATTACAACAAATTACTCCTGAGTAGGCCAGATGAAATCATAATTTATGAGGAATTTTTTATTATGCTAAAATCAGTACAATTACTCTCTAGAGAAACATATTTTTCTCTGTTAAATGTTTATAATGTCTTAAACAAGAAGTCTCATTGTTTTGTTTGGGGTTTTTTTATTACTTAAATGCCCAAAGTTGTTTGAGGTGTAGCATGTTCATGTAGCTTTGACTTGTAGGGATTTCTCTTTTTTATATAAAAGACCAGCAGAGGTGTGAAGTTAGATTCCTGAAAACCTTCAGGACAGCTGCAAGGGACTTGGTGTGTTATGCACAAATTCAGCTTTCATATCAATGCCTGGAAAAGGTGGGATAAAAAATAAATTCTAGAAAAAAAGGTGCTTTAACATTATCTAACTCTATGAAGAAAACAATAAAATCTGTGAGAGAAGTAATAATATATTTTATAAAACTTAACCCTTGATGCAGCAGAGCACTGCTTTCTTCCCAACTCCTTTCCTTACTTTACTGAGATAAGTAATATTTAATAGATAAAAAAATCAAATTCTTAAAAAAAGATGAATAAATTGATTTTTCAGAAGTTGAAAGTTATTTTTGATCTGTTTGTTTTCTTGAATTAGATCTTAACTTCATGCTGAATAACCAGTGCAACAATTAGAAATTAGCTGTTCTTCCTAAGTATGTGTGCAAGTACCATGATATAAAGTCATTACACTGGAGTAATGGAGCATTTTACAATATTGGTTAACTCGGTTTGACAAAAAAAAAAATAAAAAAATAAGGAAATGTCCAAGAACTACCATTTTTTTGTAACTTTTTTAAGTGGTGTGCATGCATGATTTTAGCTAAATTCAGTTGTACTCAAAAGATTGCAACTTGATGTGGTGTTTTGTTAATTTACTGAAAAAAATGAAATATATGGATTATTTTTCATGCAGTATTGGTGGCATTTAAGGATTATGTCTGCAATAGATTTCATGCTTACAAGACAAAAGCTTTCAACTTTTACAGAATGGTTAGCACATTTGCAACTCTTGGAGTTCAAGGAAACCAACTCAAATGCTTAAATTCATTTTGCATTCAGCAATGCTGTGCCTCATGCTGAGTGATGGAAAATTCATAAAGTCTTTATTATAATATTTCTAGAAGGTTCAAGAAAGTGATTAGACTTCTAACACAGTGTTTTAAACAGTGTCATTGTCTTACTTTCAGTATCGTAATCAATAATAATTGATTATCTTGCAGTGGCTGTATTCTGTAAAGATATTTTATATTTTGACCCAGATTAATTTCACATAATTTTGGACTGCTTAGATGCATCCTTAGCCTAAGTTCCCTGTGAGAAAAAAGAAGAGCACTTTAAGAATCAGTCTTACTGATGCTCAGCCTACAACTGATGTCATGATTTATTGATATTTAACTTAATTAATAATTAAGCCCTGTTACTGACAATTTTAGTTGGAGAAAATGATATTGAGATCCATTATGCAAGATCAGCCTTTCAAGAAGTATATTTTGGGGTGTCCCTAAGGAAGGGACAGAAATGTTGCTTAATGTACAAATACATTTAGACAGATCCTAACAGAATTTTATGATGTAAATGATCTTTTAGGTAAAGTCTATTCAGCCTTTTCATTTTTTATAATCATAGTCTTTTCAGAATCATAGAAAATTTTTCATATTATTTTTCTTCCCCATATTTTCACTTTGAAGTTCCTTTCACTTCTGAATTTCAAAAAGTGAGCTGGTGACCAATTAACATGATGTATGATGTTTTGCCTACTGGGTGATTTACCTCTGCGTTTACATTATGTTTAGTGAGAAATAATCACTTGATTAATCACTGCTACTTAATCAGGACTGCTGTGATATGGTGATTCTAGTAATTCTAATTTTATAACTTCTCCATTTTTAGGAAAGAGGTATGATTACTAATATTCTTAAAACTGAGACCCCCTGAAACAATAAAATGTTACCGAATTTACTTCTATGAAACGATGCATTACTTCCTCTTTGTTGATGTAACTTTGTTGCAGCTGTGGCTCACATTTCTGTCCTTTATTCCAGTCATCTGCTGCTTGGTAGCATTTTTTATTGGCCTGATATTTGTGCAGCGCTCTGGAAATTATTTTGTGACGATGTTTGATGACTACTCAGCTACTCTGCCGCTGCTTATCGTGGTCATTTTGGAGAATATTGCAGTCATCCGAATTTATGGAATAGACAAGTAAGTGAAGGAAATGTTATCTCCCAACGCCATTCTTTACAATAATTATTACTATTTTAATTATAGTTGTGAGAAAGGAGATGATAGCAAAAACAGGGTCAAAGCTTTTTTGGAAGCAGCACAGTTGATGACAGTAAAGTGACCTGTTGGGGATGGGTGAAGACGAATGACCATAAATCCCTCTTGGTTTTTTTCTTCTTTTTAATTCCTTTAATATGCAAAATCAGCAGAATGTGTTCAGGAAGTGAGATCAATGTGTGCCACACTTAAAGAATAGAAGAGTTTGTATCAAAAAGAACTTGTGCCGTGCACAGGTCAAACAGAGAATGCTGTTGAAGTAATTTAAGTGTCTAATTTTTCATGAAGAAAAAGTGTGACATAGAATGGGTGGAGTTTCATTTGACTTATCACTTGTTTGATATGAGTAATCAGCCAATCCTTTGTCATAAAGAAACAAAACTGTAAGAAGAAAATTTAATTTTAATGGTTTCCAGACATTGTTTCTAGTCTATGCAAGTAGTACTTGGTCTGCTTACTCATTAAGGGAGAATTCCAACTTGGGCCACATGTATAATTCTATAATTGATCATTTAGATATAAAAACACCACGTAGATTATTTTACACATGTAACTAAAAGATAAAACAGATGACCTGGTTATAAGGTTGGTAATGTCCAAGCTCCACTGTGAAAGGAGGTGGACGTGTCAAAAGTCAGCAGCTTACCTGTGAGGAAGTCGATGTTTAGCCATAGCTAAAATATGTTAATCCTTTGCTTATGACTCACAGTGCAGGTGATTCATGTTTTCAGAAGGGGTTCTGATGGGATACAGTGAAAAGTCAACAGCCAAGTTTCTCCTTTGTAATGACCACCTGAGTATTCCTTCTGGAGTATTCTTAGTATTTCTTCTGATGTATATTCCTCCAGAGTATCCTTCAGAAACCTAGCAATTCAGTTTGCAAAAACTGTCAGTGTGATCACTGGCTGTGATTACTACCAAGGGTTCCTTGTAGGTGAAATTCCATATAAATGTCTTATTAGACATAAAGTCTTTGATCAGATAGTAGAAAAGCAAGGCATAGCATACAAAGGGTGCTACAGAAAAAGGGATGATATGTGAATCTCTGTAACCAAGAGGGAAAATCTCCCATGCTGGAATCAGTGCTATGAGGAGCTTGAGGTAAAGGAGATTTTTAGAAGAGGGTAAGTAGGATGGAGACAATGGAAGACTTTAAAATAAAGATAACAGATTCATGTTCAACTGGAAGAAGAACTAGAGATTTCAGGAAGAGAAGGCTATCTACAGAGGGCACAATCCATTTGTAAATTCAGCTTCCTTTTAATGATGTGTTTTATTTCAGTGTAAATAAACAATAGAATGCCTCAAGCTGTGCAGGTAAAATTTTTTTCTGAGCATTTACATGACAGAAGCTTCACATGTGTAACTGCTTGGAAAACATCCTTTTTTGAGATGCACATTTTGAAAGGGAGTGGGACTACAAGGGAGTTAAAACAATTATTGCTTATTCACATTCCAAAATAATTATTTCTAAAAGCATTCTGTGTGTCTACTGGCTCTGGAACCATATACTCCATCATGAGTACAAAAATAGGAGTTTTGTTCATGTCTTAACTTAGAATTTTGAGGAGAAAGGAGGCAGTTTTATAGCTTGGCAAAGGTTTATTTCAGCAGTTTATACAATACAAACCATAGCTTTTGCATAAGGTTGTTTTTTTAGACTGCAGCACATGTGTTGGTTCAAAACTAATATTGCACAATCTGTAAGAAGTGCTGGTAAACAACCTAGTAGACAATACAAGAAAACATAAAAAAAAATGTTATAAAAGAAAAATTACTTTAAATATCTTCTAGCACAGTCCAGCAAGCAGCTAAGTCACTGCACTGTGCAGGGATTCCTTTTGTTCATCTGGTCTGAAGAGATGAACAGTATAAGCTCTATTTTTCAGCCCATCAAGTAATTTAAACTACAGCTATTTCTGTATATGTATTTTTCCCAGTGTGTTGTTTCCCTCAGGTTAGGTGCTATGTATCAATTACAGCTTTCAAAATCTCAGTGCCTACACTAACAATGGCATTTTAATCCCTTCACAGATTTATGGAGGACCTGAAGGATATGCTGGGGTTTTCTCCAAGCCAGTATTATTACTACATGTGGAAGTATGTTTCACCATTTGTACTGTTATGTTTGCTGGTAGCTAGCATTGTCCAAATGGGATTGAGTCCTCCTGGTTACAATGCTTGGATTGAAGATACGGTACGTATATGGCACGTAGGTGTATACGTAGGGTTTGGGTGTTTATGTGATACCGTTATCATCATCATAGTGATCGTGTCAGGAGCGTTTGGGAAACACATGAACAGACAAAAAAATTACAAAATCAGTATAAATAATGACATGATGGTTGCTTTTATCTTAAGTAACTTCAATGTTAAACCAACAGTTTTTTAAATTTTAGGGTAGTTCTGCTTTAAAGCAGATTATATATATATATATATATATATATATAAATATAGCTGATTGACTCAAACCTTTATGCTCTGGGTGACTTTTATTTTGTAATGTATGATGAAGAAACTCTTAATGATGGGAGAGGTTGTTCACATTCATGAAGTCTTATTTTGCTGCAGAAAAGAGGTGACAACTACATAAATCATTTTAGGTAACACATCAGGTATCTTCTGTGGAATTAGTATTAAGATTTAGCCATGTCGTAATTTTTCCTTTTGGGAACACATGACAAGGTAGGTAGCAGCTGCATGTATTAAAACCTGTCTCTGATAAGAACTTTTCAGGGTGAGCAGCAAGACAGTTCTGAGCTTTGACTTCAAAGAGATACTCAGTCAAGGTAACTCTGAAGACTTCAGCTGGTTGTAGGCTCACAAGCCCTGAGCTATTTCTACAGGCTTTTTCTGCAAAATGGAGAGAGAGAAAATGTCAGAAAAATTCATCTAAAGAAACTTTCCCAAATTAGCCAGGGGGGAAGTCACAGCAAAGACAGGTAAAGGATAAATGTAAGAGGTCAGCATTACTATAGCTAGATAGTTTGCCTGCCTCTATCCAACTACATGATTCTCAGAAAAATGTTCTTGTTACTTTTGATTCTTGCCCTCAAAAACTAGAAAGAGAAATACCTTAGACTACCAAACATGCCATGCCTTTTCCTGTACAAAATCAGGCAAGTGGGGGCTGTTGGTGCATGAATCCAGTAGAGGTGTGGGGTGTAGTCAGTGCTCCAGCATTATAGTTTATTGAAAGTTTGTGCAAAGTGCAACAACTGAGATGGCTCCTGTCTAGAACAGCTATTAGCCTACAGAACAAGGGCTAATTTTCCAGGCATAGTTACAGATACCACTGCACACTTGTCTGTTCTGGGCACCCTTTAAAGGATCAGGGAACAACTACAGAGAAATGTAACAGAAAGCCTGAAGTGAAAATCTTGAGTTGTGTGCTGCTGAAGTGCTCTCAGAAACTGTTCAGTGGTGTTTTAGTCCTCCTCACTGGCTGAAAGATAGCAGTCCTACATCTCCATGACTCTACAAACCTGAGATCTGTAGTGGTGCCCACGCTGTGAGTGCAGTGGAGGATGTATAGTTTTCAAAATGACAGACCTCAGTGAGGACTGGGGCATTTTGTTATTTTTCTGGGAAAGATGTATTAATAGTTTCTCTATTGTGTTTCTCAGGCTATGGAAGAGTTCCACAGCTATCCAACATGGGGAATGATTGTCTGTATATCTTTGATGGTGTTGGCCATACTGCCAGTCCCAATAGTCTTCATGGTACGCCGCTGCAACCTTATTGACGACACTTCTGGCAGTTTGGCGTCTGTCTCCTACAAAAGAGGCCGGATAATAAAGGAACCTGTAAATCTGGAGGGAGATAATACGAGTCTGATTCACGGGAAGAGTCCGAGTGAAGTGCCGTCTCCAAATTTCGGCAAAAACATCTATCGAAAACAGACTGGGTCACCGACTCTGGACACGGCTCCAAATGGACGCTATGGTATTGGCTACCTGATGGCAGATATGCCTGACATGCCAGAGTCTGATTTGTGAGCACAGGAAAAGAAGTGCTGTTTGTTTCTCCTCCCACTGACCACGGCCCTGCCATGAGAAGTGGTCAGCGTCACTTACTAGGGTGCGATCTCAGGTGCTCCATAGTGACAGTCTGTAAAATGCCATGACTGTATGTACTGGGTGAGAAAACTCCCTTTGGATTAATTCTGAGTTTTTATTTGCACTGAAGGAAACATTCAGATTCAATGGCAGCCTACAGCTGCCAGCATAGCCAAGAATTTGATTTTTTAATTAAAACTTCTAAATTTAAAGCTTTTTATTTCTGAAGCCCAGCTCTCGCTCAAATGATAAAATATTTCTGAGGTTATATCATTGAAAAACTTTTTTTATTTCTGCTGAATTTCAGGTTAACTCCCAAGTATTAATGGTGAGCTCAGTATTAGTTCACCAAGTCTGTTTGTGTAAACACCTGTATATACCTTATGTAGATATGCTGTACTTATTTTATTAGCACTGATAATTACTTAGGCTATTAGCTGAGTAAAAAACAAACCTGCAAACTATTTTCTTATATAATAGCTGTATAGAGCAATAGTATTAGAAAATCAAGGAGTAGACTTAATAGGAAGGCGATCAAAAATTCCCTGTTCACTGGGGACTGCATAAACTGTGCCTGTATATTTTGTGTAAAATATTTGCTTTTTCAGTGTGAAAACAATGTTAGAGTGAGTCACTCCAAGAATCTTAAGGATTGTGCAGATTCTGCATTTTTTTCTATGCTGTGTGCCTAAAAAAGACCTTGATATTTATTGTGGTTACAAGATTACATATATATTATATTTATATAATATACTTGTAATGTAAATATGTATATTATTCTGTATGTAATCGTTTCAAAAGTTGAAGCAAGATGGCTTTTTTAATTAGTCTCCTTCAGTTTTGCTTCTGTTTTATGCAGATAATTTTTTTCAGTCAGTAATTGTTAAGAACTGTATGGCATTACATTTTAACCTACAAATAAAGAGATTGATAAAGTATTTCTCTGTGATACCCTAATACACTTATTGTAACACAGCCTGCTTTTTCCTCATCTGGACTACCTGAAAGAATGATATTTGCTAGATGAATAAAGATGCTGAAAGAACTTGAACAAAGCAAAAAATCAGTCATCTTAATAAACTATTGTACAGGGCCATTTACTGTGAATACAGGGGGTGATGCAGCATTGTAAACTGGCAGGATACTCTGGAAGCTGGTACATGATCAACTCCTTACCTTAAGTGTTTTAAAATTAGGCATAAAGTCTGACATTTTCTACCTCTAATAAGCAAAGGGCAGAAATTAGTTTGCATTGTCCTGGCATCAAAGAACCAGATTCATTTATTTGATGTAAATGCAGGTCTCTGCAGCTCTGTGTCTTGAGGGTACAGTTTTAACCATGTCAGGATGGAAAAGGTATGTCAAATAAATGGAAAGGAGCAGAATCTTAAGGAGCAAAGCACTTCAGCAACTTGACAAAATTCCTTATGGATAACTGTTTTGTCACAGGAGAATAATCTCAGATAATTTCCCACTTTTAACCTGAGAGCTTTTGAAATAATTTCCAATCATCAGAAAGTTGAACTAGTAGTGTTAGTTGACAAAAAGCTGTATTTAATTATCAGGCTTATATTACATGTGATAGAAACTGTGCACCTCAAAAAGCATTTAAAGAAGTCCTCTAACGCTCATGTACTGGAACTTATGGGGTAAAGCTGGCATAATTTAAGCAGCTTGTTCTTTTATAACTGATGTATTGGCAATATTGGTGTGCATGTAATGGCTCACCATTAGAGACAGAGCAGGCATGTACAAAATATTCCTGATGTGGCAGAGCAACAGCAGATCTCCATCATACATCAGGTTTCTGAAGTGGCTGTTCAGGTAGGTGCCATGCACACCTCTGTGCCCAGTCCACAGAGTGCAGAATTCTGTTCTTACAGATGAGTTACCTGTGCTGACACATGCTTTTACTTAAAAAAAACTATTTTTTTTCAGTGTAGAGTCATGGTCAAATGTTTGCTGCTACAGAAGAGTTGTTAAAATGAGTGTGAGCAAAATCTTGCTATTGAAGTGCAACAGCTACTTCTGTTTAATGCATCACAAAGGGGACTAATGCTGCTTTAGCCAACTGCTGGAGATTATTCTGCTGGGGAATATATATCTGCCCTTTTGCTCTTTACTTCAACACTTTAAGTAAGATTTTCCACTGATTTAAACCACTAGTTCTCAATGGGTTGCTTCCTATTAACTCCAGTTAGCACAACACCTCAGCTTCATGAAATGTTTCAGGCTTGAGAAAACCCAAAATGTATGTCCTGTCTACTGTCAGATGTTCAATTCATAATTTGATAGTAGCTGTGATTGAAAACACTCAAGTGCAGAAGTTCTGTATCCAGATGTGAAGATTTAAAAAATCTAAAAGTAATTGCTATAAGATGTGACATCCAGGTTCTTACATATTAATGAAAGAACTACTGAAGCAAGGAAAGAAATTGTATGTACAATTGCTGTTAAAGCCAAGGGAATTTAGATGGCCTTGGTACTTCAACTTTGGGAGCAAAGTAGTAAAAGAAGAGAGCAGAAGAGAGAGATTTCATATTTACCTGCTTAGAAGCCAGAATGTGTGTCCTGTCAGTCATAGCTACAATTAATCTGGGGGGTAAGGGGGGTGGTTTAAGGAAGAGATCATTGCAAAAGTCAGTCATGCTTAAAATGAAAGAAAATTCTAATTGAGTCTTACACAATTTTGTTCTTAGGAAATGGCCTAAGAGCAAAATCATCTGTGTGAAAAGTGAAAATAGATTTCCAATATCATTATTGCAAAAGTCATAAGGTTCCTTTAACCAGTATTATTTTTGGGATCTGATTTTGCTACAGAAATTTAAAAGAATCAGTCACCATTAATGTGGCACAAATGAAGGCCACATAATTACCTCTAAACTCTTCAGCAGAGGTTCCCAAATTTAGTGATGTGCAGGATAAACATACAGACTCAATACCTATTTTTAGTGGATGTGTTTTGATGGATCAAAGTTTTATTGATATCTTACAGAGTATCATGCAGTGAAGAAAAGATAAAGAATGGGGGAAAGAAAAAAGAAAAGTAAACATGAAAAAGTGGAAAAAAAAGAGTTGAGCAATTGTAACCCTATTCTCAGGAAGCAGCAGATACAGTTTAGTTGGTGAATCCCTATCTTTCCATGAGGGGAACAGTGGTCTTGTCACACAAGGGAGAAATCGGTTATGATTGTGATAATAGAGCAGAGAAAAAAAAAAAAAAAAAAAAAAAAGAAAGATGTGTTTGCAAAGGAATTTTAGATACTCTGAAAATGCCTGTATTAACCACCATGGAACACTCAAATGCTCTGTTTAGGTGACATGCAGAGTATTACAAAAAAGCTTTCTACTTCTACCACATCTCTGAGAAGTTAGCAGACAGACAGTTACATGAATTTTTAAAAAATGCAGGAACTTTAATATAAACATCTAAATGCCTAGTTAGATTCCGTGGTTTGAGATAAAAAGGAGGGTCTGAATACTAGCTGTAATTTACGTGTCTCGCCACTTGATGGTGCTCATATGTCATGTCTTGAGGAAATGAAATGCTCGGGAGTTTTGAAAAGGGCAAAATAATGTATTTTTATTATCTATCAAGACAAGATTTCTGAATGACCATGATGTTGCTGAAGCTCAGAACTTTAATAATGTGTTCCTTCAGCAGCTTTCATATATATTTGGGTTTTTATTTTCAAGACTCACAAATTTTTAATGCTGTCATAAGCAAAACTGAGCTGTCAGTATCCTATTGCCAAGTAATATACTTTTGGGTCTTGACAGCAGGCAGTAGGTTCTTGAGTCAATATTTAGAAACAGTACTTTAACACACTTTATTATTATTATTTATTATTTAGTTATTATTATTATTTTTATAATATATTAGTACTTGCTATTTTTATTTCTTAAATTAGCAAAGTAATTAGTCGACCAGTTAGTGGAATAAGAGAACCTCTGACTCTAATATTACTACTAACACTGATAATGATATTAAAAACTTTAATGCTTCTCACTGCTATCATCAGTAAGTGATTAAAGTTGCCAGGAGGTAGATGAAAGGTGTTGGGGAGGTAGCAAGGAACACTGAGAAGAGGCAGCAGCGGAAGGAGTGACTCTGGCCTGCACCATTGCTTCTGAGGAAAGCAGCTACTGAGGTATCTGGTACCTTTTTAAGAGCAGTACAGCTGGTAAACGTGCCCTGGGCATCTGTTTAACTCTTTTGGTAAGGAAGGTATAAAGTGTTTCTCACTACCTCTGACAAAACCACTGTATCTTCCATTTATACTGTATTCATCATTACTGACAATTAAATGAGTGAAGAAGACTAACCAAGACAACCTTGTCTGAAATCAGCATCAGTACACGTCTTAGTGATTTTTATCCAGCAAAGTACACAGAATTGCAGTGAGAGTTCCCATGACATAGTCTTTAAAATAGGGTGTTAAGATATAGAACACATTCAGTGAAAAAACAGATATAGACATTCTCCCTTTTTTAGGGAGAATGTACATGGGATTTACAAAAAATCCCATGTAATTTTCTGGTTTTGTGATGCTCTCTGAATCTTTCATGTCCAAACCAAATACAACAGGTGAAAAAAGAGAAATATGTTTTCCAAAACTACAAGTTCAAAGATATGAGATACTTTTTTAACTGAAAGGAGTTGAACTGATCAGTGAAAAGAAGAATGCTGTGAAAAGGCAAAATAAATTTCCTTCAAAGCAAGTCTAGTTGATTTTCAGATTTTTGGTTCAAGCGAAAAGGAAACACATACAAAGAAAAAGTCATGCTTGCAGTCCTGCAAGTAAAGAATTAAGAAAGAATTAAGAAACATGTCAAAAGATTTATGAAAGGGGGTGAAACTGAAATGGACCACATTAAAAGAGGAAGGAAAAAGATACTGAGGAAATAAAGACTCATTCAATAAATGACAGTGTAAATTGACAGGTACTAGTTGATCAAAAAAGATAAAGGGGTATGGGGTGAAAAAAAAGGACTTCAGAAGGAAAACAGGTTTTGATGGCTGGTGAAGTGTGGTGTAATCAAACCTTTAGAAGAAATAGTCTGCAGTAAGATACAGCTGTTTAACAGAGGTATGAATCAAAGGCAGATGAAGTTTTGTTAGCATAGGAGGAGAAGGAGAGAGGAGGAATGAATCAGGACAGGAGAACACTGGGCTGGGGAGAAAGTCTTGAGCAGAATTAAGTTCCCTTCAAGTGTCTCTGAAATACCAAAGAGCTTGATTATCTTTCATACTGCATTTTGAGATGTTCTGGGGAAAGATGTTAAGGAAATGCAGCCTTCCAAAATGACTTCATTTTAGCTGTCTGATATGAAGACAAAATTGTCAGGGTAAAATAGCAGTGAAATTTTGCCATGTATTTAAGGTTTAAGGAGAAAAATAATTACTTAAAAACACAGAAACTCAATGTATGAGAATATGAGGTGAAGAAAAATGAGTTTGTGACTAAAAGCTCTGAGTTGGAGACCACTGTGTTACTGTGATTTAAGATTTTAGTAAATCTCTTGGGCATTTGCCTAGCAAAATGAATATGAATGGTTCCAACCATTATTCATAGACTTGAAATTAACCAAAATCTCAAAGCACCTAAAAGATATGCACTTTACTGCCTGGTCCCTGGAATGAAAACCAGATACCCAGCCTCCCATATGCAAAGCATCTGGACAGTGAAGTGCTCCAAAACTATATGCCTATAAATGGGCAACATTTGGTGTGAGACTTAAGTGTGACAGAACCCCTTGTTATCAACAAAAGAATGAACTGAGGCACTCTGGAGAAACTGCCCAACAGATGGGTGAGACATCAATGTCTGTGGGTCACTGCAGAAATTAAATGTTTGGCTTTGTCCAAGTGTAAAATATTTTGAATAAAACTGTGTTTAATTATATGGATATTGCATTTAAGAAAGCTGTCATGAATGTTCTTCTCTCCCGTAGGCAGCAAAATCAGACAAACTGCTTACCTGACATGAAAAAAAAAAAAGCTTTCAAATATGTTGCAAAGATTATATGTACACATTCCCTTTACCTAATGTTTACATGAACATGTATCTAGCTACATTTTGTCTTACTTTCTGAGAGAAGAGAAAGCAGGAGATGCAACACTTGGCACTTAATGGTCTATCTTAACTCTTCAGGAAGGTTTATTTTTGAGTAAGTTTAATATTGCTCCATAAAGAATCTTCAAAGCAGCAAACAGCTAAAAAGTAAGGTACCTAGATAGAGAAAGAGGTTTTGAATCAGATAAATAAGAGGGTTCTTTAGACATATTTTGAAATTTCATAAGAGACTCTAAAAGTTTCCCTAGACCTCAGATCCTTTAGGGTCAACTTAACAAGGCCTCCATAGACCCCATAGATGTCACAATGCAAGGTTAGCCTCTCATACATCTTAATTCACACATTGTTATAAGCTTCCTTTTGATTTTGATTCCTCTCTGCTGCCTTGGGATTTCTCAGATGGTTCCCATTTTCACCACAAACTGCATGAACAGCTGCGCTGGCACAATGGATGTGGTGGTGTGGAGACAGGCAGGAAGGGCTGAGAGCAGAAATTGCTCAAACCTGCACTGCCACCAAAGAAACAAACATGGAATTTTGCCTTCAGCTTTAGAAATATTCAGTACTCTCTATGGAAACTATCTTACGAACAAATAAACAACTGCAAAAGTATCCAGCCTCCTAAGAGTTTTACATAATTTACATTTATCAGGTAGCTAAAAATTAGACAACACATGGAGTACAAATATATGGCCATACAGCCATATAAGAAACACTGGTGGCACTAAATAATGACTTTATAGCAATCATTAAAACCAAAACTGATTCAGAAATCTTAAGCTTCGTTACACAGCCTTTTTCTTCTGTTTTCAGGATTACATTTTGTATCCTTCCATATCAATATATTATATTTTATATTCCTTCCACATCCATATCCTTCCATACCCCTTACAAAATTGGCAATCTTCAGGACTCAACAGTTTGTTGAAGTATCTGGAGTTCACAGAATCAGCATCACACACACAAAAAAAATCATTGTTGAATTATCTATATTTGTTTTCTTAATTGCCTTTGCAGTTTGAATGGAGAGAAGCCGAGCCTGTGCTGCTGTGCTGGACAGAAAACATTTGTGCCAGTATTGTACAGGTCAGAAGGAGTCTTGTCCAGAGCACACCCTGGCTGCATACACATCCTGCCTCTCTTTGTACTGTCTGTGTGAAGGACACAGACATCTAATTCTCATTCTCTGCAACACTTCAAACCACTCTTAGCTGAAGCACCTGTTATGGGATGTGCTGAACAAGCAACTGAACAAATCTAGCAATTTGGTGAAGGGGAGGAGGAAGAGATTCGTTTAATCTTCCTACTCTCACTCCTGCCCACTTTCATATTCATAACACCTTCACGAACAGACCCATTTCATTAGCCCAGAAAACTGTTTTTCCTGTTATTCCAATTATTTTTTTTCCTTAAGTTGTGAATCAAACTGATTAATCACAGGAAGAAATGAGTGCAAGCACAGGTGCATGAGGGAGGAGGCGCTGTACAGTCAGGAAAGGAATAGACTGCTGGAGTGGGATAGGGAATGGACAGCTCTCATGTATTAATAATGAAATTATTGTATCTGCTCAATCATGCAGCATTACACCAAGACAGAGATGTATGACTGGATAGTCTAAATTTTGGCCTAGAAGGAGCAGTTCTCAAATCCCCTGTATCAATAGAAAGCCAATCTTATGTGTACATGAACTTTCATAATATGTGTTAAATTCATAAAGCACATTCTTATTAAAGCACGTTAGTAATGTCTGGAAAAAAACTGTGAGGGGAATATTAGAGCCATATCCTGTCTTCAAAGTGAATATAGTAATTTGCCACTCTTGTAGTTTTTTAACCCTGCTTGCTTGCTACTGCTGAACTAAATCAGGAAGTTTCCCTGTCTTGAAGTGGGACTGAGTGTGCTGTTGACCTTTCATCATCATCGTCACAATACTGAATATCTAATTTTATTTAACAATGTATGGCAAACCATTTATTTAAAGACTGCAAACTTGTCCAAAGTCAGATCTGAGATTTGACTCCTAGCACATTTACAGACATATATGAAGTTTTGAGTGCTGCCCAGGCAAAATATTTCATAAATTCAGCATGTGGTATAACAGATTTTAAGACTGTGCCTAGAAATGAAAAAAACTGGGGTTTGGTTCAGGCAAGGTACTCACAGACACTAGTATAGATAAACATACCCAGTGAGAGATACTTACTCTTCCCTCAAGAGAGTGTTTTACTGAGAAAGGACAAATGAATACTGATCTTTAGAGAGATGTGGATATAATTCTTTAATGCAAATAGAACAAGAGCCAAGCTCAGAGATCTTGACCAGTCTTACAGTTTCCCTTTTGGACAGAAGCAACCTGTGGGGTAGCATCACTGTTTCCCAAGTCTGCATCTCCCTAAACCCAGATTTATTACAATTGTTAAAATGGGGAGAAAAATGCAACAGCAACAAAATGAGACACGAACTGTGATGCTCACATATTCCTCTTCACTTGCCTTTCTTAAAAGAAAAAATAACAAGTAAGCCACTCCAAAACTGAGAAAATAATGCCTCTCTTCATCTTTTTTATTATTTTTTATGTATATGATATTTAGGAGGTGAGGTAGTACATCATAAACTAAAGGGATTAACCCCTGATTTTGCTGACTTCAGGTTTTAAAGGGAAAATATGACATTTCATGTTCTGTATGAGGAAAGTCATGCTACAATCTGGAAAGTCTTGAAAGTGGGACAGAAGATTTAAGCTTTAAAACTCTGCTTTAATGGGTGTCACACAGCTTAACCCTTTGAAGACATCCCTGTGCAACCATCAGGAATGAAGATTTTGATTTTTGAGTATTTCATGTGCTACACATCCTGACTCACATGTCACAAAATTGTGCCAAACTGTGCAGTGTGTGCCAGCATCCTTTTGATTCACAGTGCTCTGGCTTCTAATTTATGTTGACAATCTAGCCTTGAACGAATATAGCTTCATCATCACCAGCATTAGAAAGATCCATCTCTGCTGGCAAATGCTAGTTCCTTTCTACATGAAAGAGACAGTTCTACTCATTGATAGGTGCCATTAAAAATAATTATTTGAGTTGTAAAAAAATCCTTTCCCAAGACAGTATCTTTCATGGGAGGGAAGATTATGCTTGTAGGTGGTTGTGTAACTTGGTGTTTCCCCATCTTTAGCTTTTCATCTCTTTTCATAAAAAATAGAAATAAAATAAATAAAAAAAGGAAAAAAAAGAGAATACGAAGAAGATAAAAATAGAAACAGATTACAGATTTGGGAATTGATTCCAGTGAGATAGGTTAGCTACAAAAGCTGAAAGATTGTCATCTTTGTCATGAATAATGTTTGGTAACCTTGTTAAAACCTCCAAATCACCAAGTGGGAGGATTCTTCTTGTGCAGGTAGAACTGTGTGCAATTTCTATAGGATACTCCCCCTTCCCAGGCACTGGACCACCCCTGGAGAGGGGCAGGTACCAATCTACAGCAGGCTGACAGGATGCTGTCAGCAATTGGGAATGGGCTGGGTTGTCATTGCTGCTCAAAGCAGCAGACAGTGCACGGGGTGTGCACAACATACACAGGAGTTCCCTCTTTGCTGATGTTTCAGTAACACTAATTCTCCAACAGGTCTAAGCCTATGAAAAAGCAAAAATAATTTGGATTATTTTAGCCCCTTCCCATCACTGTGAGATCCATGATGAATGCTTTCTATTTTTTAATTTTTTTTTTTTTTTTTTTTTTTTACTTTAAATCTGTATTTACACAAATATCCCAGGAAATAGAATGTTTGACCTCCACTGTGCAAGGAAGAAAAAAACTCGAAAGGAAACATATAAAGTTTGGGACAGATGTGCTTGAAACAAAGATCACATCACGGTCACTGGAAAGGTGAGAAAGAAGCTGACACTTTCCTTATGAAGACAAAGAAAGAAATGTGTCCCTACTTTAAAATGTATTTTGTGGGATTAGGAGACACTGGATACTGATACAATTTCACATACCTAGTGCAGAGCTGACTAGCCCTATAACCCTTTGGAAACGTGTTTACCGTAGGGGGCTTTATATAGCTTTTCTTCAACTAACAGAGGGAACAGGCAGTCCCCTAGTTTAATTGAGGGGTTGAGCTATCTTTTTCTCCTATTACATTTTTTTTTTAAGGTGGAAAAAAAATTAATTGGGTATTTTTGCTTTAGAAGTAGAAAATTCAAGTGCATGTTGACATTTCCTGATGATGTGTAGTTATATATAGCACATGAGCGTGCTTTGGGACAAAGAGATTGTCTGGCAGCAGGTGCTGTGAAGCTCTGGACAGCACATGTGGAGCTGTGACACAGGGTGCACAAATGGCCAAACAGCTGAGCACAAAAATGTCAGGACAGGGATAAAATGTAAGCTTGAAACATGTTTTGCATATACAACAAGTATCTGACAGGAGAGAATTTAAGGTCCAAGTACAGAGCTATGCATCAGGGAATACCAGTTCTAAACCTAACTTTGACAGAGATTTCTTATCTGATTTAGTTTAATTCATCTCTCTATTACCTGTCATTTTCTGAATAAATTCTGAATATATTGCCACCCTTATCTTTATATTCCCATAATAACAATAACAATAAATTTTTCACTGTTAAGTTAAAGGCAGTCAAAATAGCAGAGTGAGTATTCTTTTTCTAGTTAATAATTATTAATCTATTTTTATATTGAGTTTAATTTAAAGAAGGTAGAAGGAATTCTAGGTACACTCAAGTGAAGGAAAGGTCTATCAGATTAGCAGTGATAAAGTTCTAGGTCTCTTGCAGTCAGTATTAGACTCAACCAGCTCCACTGACAGTGGAGAACCCCTTGACTTTTCCTTTCTGCCAAAAACAATCACCACCATCTAACTTAGCTAAAGCATATATTTTTCATAGCCTGGGATCTCAGGTGAGGTTGCTTGTATCTTAAACCAGATATGCTGGGCCACTTTGAGACATAAATATCTGCTCCCACTTCCTCTGAAGGAAGCTGGCTTAGCACTTTCATAATTAGGTTCGTAAGTAACTTCACTTTCCTTTTTAGTTAGGCTGTGGCTGGTCAGGACAGAAATTGTCTTTGTAAAGGCAAGAGTCACTGATCTACTGATACAATTTTCTACCAGTATATGACTACACTGGGAGTGAAGTAGTAAAACTGTAAATCTGATCATTGTAACAACAATAACAATTACCTGATCTGCAAAATAATAAAACTCTGCCACTCCCAAGGCAGAATGAGATTCAAGTTATTTTTTAGCCTTTCAGTCAAAAGTTTGCCCACAAATTCAAACCAAAATGGTAAAATACCATCTCAGATTAACAGATTGGTAGGCAAATGTAGATTTTAATTTCTTGAGAGTCCTTCAATTTACACTGTAAAAGTGCTTTGGGTCAAAAGACTTGCTGATAAGAACACAGATTTCAATCTGTGCAACATATTTGGAGAAACATTGCATATCTCTTGTGAAATAGATTAATGAAGACAGAAATATGGATTGGTACAGAGATAGATAGATTGGTCGATCCTCATGAAAACCATTATTCTCAATGACAGAAATGCCTGAGAGTTTTCTGTGACACTCTATTATGTTTCCTCCATTATGGCAGTATAGAGCACTATATTCTGGGCAGTGTGTCTACCCATTTCATTTTCAACTGTAGTCTTAAGTGTGCATCCAGCCCATCCGATACAGTGTTGTGCATAATATTTCAGCTTTATGGACAGAGGTTTGAGGTAATCAATTATGAATGGTTTAGACAGCGTGATACGTAAGGCTGCCCCCACACAGAATAGAACTAGAGAAAGCATCCAGCAGGGACATCAGCTGGAGCTCTTCTCAAGAAGTTCAACATCGTAATTTGGCACTCTTAATTCAGTCACACCACATGCAGGGGAATGCAGGCAAGGCTGCAGAGAATTCAGAGAACTGCAGGACAGAAATAATCGTTTATATGCAGATTTCAAGCAAGGTTTGGGATTTTGTTATCATTTTGTGAAGTTGACAAGCTGTAGTTGATAGCTGCTTAGAAATTCTTTGAGGCAGAAAGATGCCTATTTGGTACTGGCATTTCCTTGAAAATACCACATTTCCCCCAGTTATTTCCAGTAAAAAAAAAAATTAAAAAAAATCAAAGAAACAGGGTGAGAACAGCGGATGTTGAAACCTTTTATTAATGCCCGATTTTATTTGTAATGGGAGAATTTTTCAGAAAAACTCTACCATGTGTAGACTGGTACAGGAAGTTTTGGTGGCTTTTGCATGAAGTAAAACACCTCTGTGACTAATGTACATGCAGCTCTTCCTAGAAATGCAGGCCATATGAGACCTGGATTTCTTATTAGGACTGTTGTGTAGTGGGGATCTGCGAGTACTCAGCTCACAAAATCAAAGCAGTTTTTCTCCACAGTGTTGTGGATAATAGTCATATTTAGAAGCTGGCAGGTTATGCAGTCATAAAAATGAGACTATTTTTGGCAGCAGGGATGTTCTGATGCTCATGGGAATGAGGTGTTTTGTTGATAGTTTTCCTCAACCAGCTACAGAGACTGCTGGTGATGAATAGGTCATCCACTTGGAGACATTTGCCAGAGCTGTGGATTTCATGAGGCGAAGTTTAATTTCAAAGAAAGTTTTCACTGTCCTCATAAAATGTGTTTGTTCTTCAGCATGATTTCATTCTAACTGATAGGCTTGGACTTCAAATAAAAGTATCAGTGCGTTAGTAATATCCCTGCAGATCACTTGTCAAGTGACCACCCACACAAAATAAGGGGAGTCAGAAGTCATGGCTCCCATCCATGGTGAACCACAGAAGATATTGTAGGTTGTCATTTCTGCTGCCTGTGCATTTTCATGGTTTCTTTGAATCAGACTTCTGAGCTTTGGAAACATACAGCTCATGGACACAAAAAGACACAGTGCAGCATAGCCATGTAGCTGCTGAAGGTTTACAGTACTGCCAGCCAAATAAACAGAAAAAAATTACATGAGGTGCTGTAGTGTCTCATTCTGTCTAGTAACAACGGACTACAGAAACCCCCCCAAAATTCAGAAAAAGCCAGTTTATCACTAGATCTTCTTTTCTCTACATACAGAAAATAAATTTAATTTTAAAATATGAAGGGAGAATCCTTCCAAAGGTGAAAAACCCCTTGCTTGAGACAGGAAGAAATTTCATTACCTCTGCTACTGAAAAGAAATGCCCACTTACCTTCTAGTCGTATTTTACTATGAGCAAAGCTCAATTTTCCTAAATCCACTGCATGATCTGTTTTACAACTTTTCTAGGGAAATAGCTTTTTTTTTTTTTTTTTTTTTTTTTTTTGTGGATAGACGTGAATTATTTGATATAATAAATGGTCTGGGTTTGTACTTGGAAAGTACTCATTATCCTCATGTAAAACGAAACCAGATAATAGATAGCTTGAAGCAAACCAACTGAATGCATCATAACTTCATAAAACCACACAATGAGAACTGTGGTGTATCTTCTAAAATTTCACAAGTAGTGATACACTTTCCCCCAGTGACTCACACACAGTCAACAACCAGCTATCTGGGTAATCACATGTGGAAGAGATTTCTAACTTTTTTTGAAGGGTAAAAGATAGTAGAAATCAGCTGATATGAATAATATGAATACTAAAAGATTTAATGATGTAGGATTACTGTAAATGTGCTTTACAGGAAAAAACATTGTTTAGAAGCAGTATATAATATTGGAATCTGTCATTGACTGCCACTTCACCTATTGCACAAGGAAAGCACCAGCTCCACTTGTTGAAATTCCTAGATTCTAAGAGATGCAGGGATGGGGTTTTAGCACCAGTTTAGTTAAGAGTTGACCAGTTAGTTAATTAATTAGTTAGGCAGGCAGGTAGGTAGTGAACTGGTGGGCCCCACAAGAAGAGAAAGAATCAAAGGATACTTACCATAAAATTGTTCTAAACTCTGCCTTTGAAATTCCAAACTGTATTTGAATCTACACTGCTGCAGTTTAATACAATGCTTTTCCCGGCAGTCAAGGAGAAAATGAAAAAAAGGTTAAGGCTGCTGCACCCATGCATCTTGGTTTAGTACAGCAAGACATCCTGATCAGTATCCAGCTCTCCCTCTTCTTAAGAGACCATCCAAAATCCATTTAGCAAAGGCTTTAAGAACATTTGAACTGTCATACTCAATTCTGAGAAAGAAGAACTACTCCAGGAAAACTCTGTTTCAGTGTGGAGGTGAAAAATGATCTGCCTGTGAATGCCATCCAGAAAAGGAGAGAACACAGTTGGCTAGACCAGGTAGGCTGCTAAAGCCAGTGGGAAGAATCAAACCAGAAAGGAAAATGGACTTCATAATAAATAACTTTGTCTGTACGTGACTCCCAAATCTGAATAGCCCTCATATGAACTGGAAAAACCCTAATTTCTATTTTTCAGATGAGGAAGTTCATAACAGGATGTCAAACTTCAGACACTGTTTCCCCACAAGACACACTGTTCTTAAAAGAAAAGGGAACTATACTGATCAACTTGGTCTGCCCTCTGACAAACTAGCGATGTGCAGCTCTTGCACAGGTGCTATGTGAAAAGTTTGGCCTTCCTCTGGCAGTTTTCCTTGCTATTCCTACTGTGTAAAAGCAATCTTGGAGGGATGTAGAACAAAGCTGTTGGCAATAAAGCTTGCATTTAAATTGAAGCATAGCAAGAACCACATGGTAAAGTACAGAGCAATGGCAAAACAATCATTAATCACTTTTATTTTCTGAAGCAATGCACTATTGTTAATATAATAAAAACATATGGTTACTCTGATAGAATACACAGGCTGGAAAGCAAAAAAACAAAAAAAACAAAACCAAAACATTTGTATGGTTTCAGCCATAAGAGGTTTTTCACTATTTGCTTAATTTTAAGTTTGCTCCAGGTTTAATGGTAGACAACTTATCCTTGCTGGTTTCTCATTCTGCTGTCAGCAGCTGCATAAAAGTCAGCTTCTTCTTGTCGAAAGCCCAGGGAGAAATGCTATGGTAGTTGTTCCAAGCTGGATAAATTTATGTGGAATTTCTTCTTCATCTTTAAGCATTCTCTAAACACCTCCAAAAAAGAGTGAACGTTTCAGCCTGAATGGAGGCACATGGCTGTAGTCATAAATGATCTGCAACTATATATACAATGCAGTTTGTGATAAGCACCTGGCTTCACCCTATTCTAGAGGTAATTTCAGAAAGATGAGTGTCCTGCACCATGTTCTCTTTGCCATTTGCACCTATTGACTAAAATGTTACAATTCAGACAAAAAATGTACATAATTAAACGCAAATACCACAATAAAAAAGAAACTCTCTCCTACAGAATTGCTGATTTTCTTAAAAATCTCTCCAGTTCATCTTAGAAGATGAAATCCATATTAAGATGCATTAAAATGAAATCACTTGTCACTCATTGAATCCACATATTTTTTTGGATGCAGACCTTTGTGTTTATAAAACAAGTTTGTTACCTCTACATGCACTTCACTAAATTTGTGTCCAAGTTTTATTGTTCTTGGCAATTACTTTTCCAACCTACCACTCACATTTAATGTACTTCTTAAGAATCAACAGATTCCAAGTCTATAAGGAATCATCATAGCTTGATCTGCTTGTAGAAGCTGTAGGCTTTGAACTGGTAATATACCTACTCTGCAACTGCTGAGCTAGAGACATTTTAGAGAAATGATCTAGCTTTTATTTAAAGACTTCAGATGATATATATATATATATAATATATATATATATATATAAAAATATATGATATAATGTTCAGTGCTTCATAGGAAAGCTATTTCAATGGCTAGCTGCTCTGTGTTAAAAAGGAATTCCTCAATATTAGTCTGCATTTGTCTTATATAAGCCTCCAGCCACTGTACACTGTGATTTTTCTGCCTGCTACAGATGTCTGTATTTTAAGAAATTTATTCCACACGTACCTACAGAAAGTTATGCAATCACCTTATTTTTCTCTTGAATAAACAAGATAACAAGATATTCTCTTGAATAAATAGAAGTGGGCATCATCAGAAAATTATTTCACAAATGCCACACAGAGAAAGTCAGTAGGAAATCAACACTTGCATCTCCCAATCCTTATGCTCTACTTACACGTAAGAAATTCACTATTATATTCCCAAAAATTGCACTTAGCAGAAAGCAATTTCAATCAATTATCTTTCATCTGGTTTTCTTGGTACCTTTTTCTTAGTCACTGCTTTTAAAAGTTGCCCTCCAGTTTTGTGTAGCTTATTGACTTTATTTTTAACTGCACAGACTTTGCAGAGAACAGGGATACTGGTAAGAAACTCCCCTTTCATTGTTCAGTACCGCAGTGTGTTGACCTTGGCTGGCTGTCAGGTGCCCACCCAGCCACTTTGCTGCTTCTGCTCTTCAGCAGGACAAGGGAACAATGTAAGATTAAAAACTGATGGGCTGAGTGAGATCTCTCACCAATTACTGTCACAGGCAAAAGAGATTAAAATTGAGGAAGAATAATTTAGTTTATTTCCAATTGGAAACAGAGTAGGATAGTGAGAAGCAAAGGCAAAACTAAACACACCTTCTCACCACTGCCACTTCTTTCCAGGCTCAGATTCTCCTGACTCCTGTACCTCTGCCCCCCGAACTCTTGAGTGGGACATGGGGATAGGGAATGGGGCTGTGGTCAGTTCACAATGCTTCAGGTCTGCTCCTGTTTCCTCCTCATGCCTTTTCCCTGCTCCATTGTGGGGTCCCTCCCATGAGATGCAATACTCCATGAACTTCCTCAACAAGGGTCTTTCCCATGCATTGCAACTCTTCCAGAGCTGCTCCAATGCAGGTCCCCCAGCGGCTGCAGCATCTTTCAGGTTACATCTATTCTGCCTGCACTAGGTAATCTGCCCCCCAGATATTCCCCCCTCACCTCTGCAAAGAACATATTTTAAAATTATCATTAAAATATACATTCATCACACAGTCTACACAAACCTCACATACATTGATGAAGAGTATTATCCACCAAATTTGAACTGGTATCATGACTGCACCAATGCTCGTGGACAACACACGCACACCACATTCTTTGTCCCTGTAACATATTATAACTACAAAACAGTCCTCACAAATATTCCATTTTCTGGTAATATTCAGGATCAAGATTTGCCCATTACCTCTCTTGGTTACTGCCCTTTTCTCAAATTCTCCAGAGCCCACGTGTGGTACCAGAAAAGACTGTGGTGTGTTAAGCTGATCTCATCTCACAGTAGCCACCCCAGCAGCTCCTCTGCTGCCAAACCCTGCCAAATAAATTGAATATAAATACTCTTTCTCTCTGTGTGTCATCTACAAATTTAATGAAAAACAATTTCATGTTTTGTCTCAGTAAACATACTAAAAATCATTAACCACATGCGTATTAATTAGGTTACTTTGTACTCTTTATTCTTGTACTTTAATTGTCCTCTCAACTTTGTGACAAATGCACATTATATTCATATCTGTTCATTCTCTCTAGATAACTAAGAACTGTATCTAAAACTTCTAAATCACAAATCAGTTTTGTGACAAGGAGCAGCTAATCATCTTTCTGGAAATTCAATACCTTTTGTCATAAAACTTTGATAGTGTTTCTTCAGACAGCTTTTGTACAACATAATAACACTTGATACAAGTGATTTAACTCACTATGGATAACAAAACAGAATATTGAAAATTATCCTAAAGTATAGGGACATATTCTAACTGGGAGACTCATTAATTTTTTGAAACTGCAAACCTCCTCTCTGGCACAGTAAGAATGGACAAAAGAGCAAAGATTGGTTTTTTACCTTTTTTCCCCCTCCCTTCATCTCCTTAGGAGAAGTTCATTTTCACAAAGACTTTTCAGAAACTGTGCTTGAGGTAAAGGAGGGTGCATAATGTCCATTGTAAACATTCCCTTTCTTTTTCAGTGAAGGGTCTTAGCAACACAGAATCCTTGTCTGAATGCATCAAAACCCAGCAGCATTGGCACTGTTGAAATAATAAGAGTATGGCAAAAAGAAACCAAGAAAAAGTTTAATGATCCTGATCCAAGCTCATATTTGTGGAATATAGTTGGTAGGATTTTGTCCAGGTATCTGCAGAAGTTCAGCCTTTGGCTACACTTCCAGATGTCCATCCTTCCTTTTCCTCATTGTAAGCATCATCTTCTCTTGATACTGTGTCAGTGCTTTTATTGCTGTGACGAGCCTATGACCTGTATGTTAGCCTATGAATCATGATGGATTTGCAATCCCAGTGTAGGGTGTCCTTGACATTTATCTTTTTAAACAAAATGAGACAATACCATTTTTCTCCATCATGAGTGCTTGTGCCAGCTGACCTGCAGAGAAGAGGGAAGAGGCTGTCTCTCAGTATCAAAACATTAGCCAAATCATCAGGCAACATGAATTTCTCTAATTTTGTTGCTCAATGCCAGCCTTGAATATGCATTTAAGTATACACTCATAAAGAACAGTTTCATTTCCATTTTGTTTATATGAAATTAGAAAATATTTCTGTAGTATGGAGAGCAGCAATCCTCTGTTTCATGCTGGATTAAGGAATGTTTCCTATTTAAGGATATCTTTTCAAATAGCTGCTTGTTCCATACATTTCAGTGTTCTTAAAAGAAACACAAGTTCACTGTTACTGGCATCAACTTAAGTTTCAAAAGTAACTTTAAAACGACTGGTGTTGCTTCTACAGTGGTAACCAAAGATAATACTTTGAAATAAAATACTCTATTCTAAAAGAGAATGGTGCATTATTATTCCAATAGTAGGAAATATTGTACTCATTAAGAAGATTTTAAGTTTTGAAAGTCTCTCTGTCACATGCATTCTTACGGTAAATGTGGATCAGAATGACTTCATGCTGTGCTCTTAAAGGTTTGGGTTTTTTAAGGTAAATGAAGGTATTTTAATTTCAGATGTGTTTATTTTTCTTAGTTCTGATCCATATACTATAACCAGAAAATTACACTGGAACAAGAAATAGAAGTATTTATTGTAGAGATGTTCAATATAGGCAGTAAATTCAAGGCAATACTATGAATAAAAACTTGAAAAATCTAGATCTTTAAAAACAGACTAAGTATAAATATCTGAAATACATTCTGGCAGCCTCATTTCACCAGGCTCACACTGCAGCTTTATTATTTTTTTTTTCTGATTTCAAACTGAAGTTAGTAGAACTCTTAAGTGAAAAGAAAGAGCATTTAAGCCTAGGTAACATATTGTCATGAAGTCTTTGGCGAGTTAAACATCTGTTCTTTCTCTACAGGAACCAGATATGCAATCTTCAGATTCTGTACTCACCATGAGTACAGAAAAAGAACAGGTTCCTGCCTCAAGTAGCCTGTAACAGTACATAAAATAAAGATGTACTTCATCCTGATTAGCTGGTCAGTTAAGGCAACATAATTCCATCTTTCACAGGACTTCAGGAAAGTTGATAGAAACTTGATTTTTCTCTCTTATCCTTCCTCTCATCGAAAAAAATATTAATTTTGTCCTTTGGTATAGAAATACATGCAAAGAAGTCAGCTTTTGCATGAACAAGCCTCTGTGTCCATTTGTCAGTTGAGAGAGTTGAAGATATCGAGCCTGTTATTACGAGGCATCTGGGAAGAAGGATTATGATCTTAGCTTATTGCAGGGTATGTGTTTGCCAAGGCAATGCCAGTAGAATGAAAAATAAGAGATCTGTGTTTTTGGTGTGTTTCCAACTTCTATGTTGAGATATTATAACAAAAAACCCAAACATAACTGTGCTGCAAATAAAAAGTGACAGTTTTTGGTTTTGCCTGTGGAAAAGAATGGTTTCCTATTTTGATTGTATTATTTAAAATGAAGGTCAAATCTCTTCCACTGGGGTAGCTTTTACAAATAAACAAACTTAACTCTTGCAGCTTTTTGTGCCATATTATTTTTGCACTCTGAATTAAATTATATTTTATTTACTTTTAGTTTTATATTTCAGTCGGCAGTGTTAATTTTCATTCTTTGGTTCTTTTAAATTTTTAAGTATTCAGGTTTTTGTTCATAATAATATTTCCAACCACTTAACTTTTAATTATGTTTCCAATTTTAACCGCACATCATTTCACTTAGGTCAACTTTCTTATGCATTTTGGATTTCTTTGAAGAGCCTTTAGTTCTGAAATAAATCTGCTTCTTTTTATTTCTTTCTTCCCTTGTAAATTCTGCTCAATTTATTCTAGCCAGTCTGGTTCTGATTTATGTTTCATTTATTTACATTTCATTATTTTCACCTTTTAAACTTCTTTTCACCCTGTGATTTCTCATTTTCTGATTCTTTTCAACTGCTTACAAGTACCTTCCCCACACCTATTAAAAAGTCTTGGTTTTTATTGTTTTAGCTTTTTTCCCCCATACTGAAAGAAGTCTTCCTTCAAATATTTTTCTTTTTCTTTTGAACATACTTTGTTTTATTTTCACCTTCTTTTCGTAGTCCTTGTAAATTCAGTTGAAAACTGATGCTCTTTAAAACATGGCTTGTGATTTTCCCATTATGTTTAGCACCTAGGATAGCTAGATATTCTGTAACTAACACTTTGAAATGATCTAGGGTTTTATTGATGTCTCATTTTACAAAAGAGAAAAGAGGGTGGGAACACATCGGACTGCTATGTTTCTTCTCACCATTTGACTAGGTTAAAAATGAAAAAGGAAATGAAGATCTGTTTTGCTCTGTAGTAAGATTGGCCCCAACATGGAAAGAGAAAAAAGGCCTTGTTATAAAGGGAGATGACTGATAAAAATCATGATGGAATATTGAAAATAACATTAAAGGCAACATTTTGGCTCTAGTACTTTTTTTTCGCAAGCTGTTAAAAATGAGACAAAAATGTAACCTTGCTCTCTGTTACATTTCACACATTTTGGAAAAGTCCTTTTGATTGAGACAAAAGTCTTATCTCGTATTTCTGCTTTGCAAATCTATTTTCAGTCTCAATACTGGATTTTATTAACTATTTCTGAAGTCTAATAAGCTTTTCTTCTGTACATAATACAGTACTAAATTTCCTTTTACATTTCAGTTTCGCACCATTTGAAAAGCGTATAGCTTTTAAAACTGAACCTGGCAATGCAATGGTAAATGCACATTATGCAGCACTGGAAGAAAATGTTCAAACAAAAGATCACATTTTACAGGATGCTAAAGTGATCCCTTGTTTTCTTCAGATTTTACTTACACAGTGACACCTGGAGAATTCAATGATTTTTACAGGAAATTCCTGTTCTCTATGTCCTGTTTATTCTAGCTTGTTTTGTTTTGTCAGAATCTGTCTCTCTTTGATGTAAAACTGGTGAATTATTTAAGCATTTTGATCTGTAATCTCTATTGCCATGACAAGGTTGGTGTACAGGTGTTCCCAAGACTACTGTACACAGTGAAGTTCTATTGCTTGGGTATGGAAACATGATTTATCCAGCCTTCATGCCATGAGGCAGAAGGGTAACTGTGTGTTGCTAACAAATCATTACATGAACTGCTATCTTTTGCAGGGTCCTGTAATAAAGTACATTGTTTTATACAGGATGACTCCCAAACTGATTCCACATAAATTGCCTTCCCTATTCACAACACGAAGCAAGCAGAGATAAAATCTGACTCATTATTGTAATTTGATCAGAAGTACCTTCCAGACCACACAGGGAAATGCTCCTTAAGGTCACAACAGGAAAGGTGGTTTTTGGGTTTTTTTTCGTTTGTTTTTTTGTTTTTTTTATTGTGGGATTTAGTATTTGTTCTTTTATAAACAGAGTTACTGTTGGCTTTTAAATACTTATTAAAGAAAGAACTGAATTAAGTCATTAGTTCTTTTAGAGCAGCAAAGTGCAGGCTTCAACCAATACAGGCTTCTTCTGTGGATTTCAGATAATTACATAATCTAAACCCTCAGAAATCTCATTGCTTTCAAAGGCAAAGTATTCATTTATAGTACTTACTTTAAAACAAAATGAAATATGAAATTAGTTGTGCAATCAAAAATTTCAATATAATAACTTGGGTTTTTTTCCCCACTCCTTTTTGAACTAAATTTTTCCCTGAAGTGTTTCAGCTGCAGAGAAATAAGGAGAAAGGTTTAAAGGTACTTTAAAAAATAAGAATAGGATTGCAGAGCATGAAAACTTATTATCCTGGACACCACTGTCATTAAATGCTTCTAAAACTATATTTGATAGCAGAAAGATGAAAAAGTGGTTGTTCCTTTGGGTGGACAGCCTAAATCACACAGTATTTGGCCTATTATTGGTGTTAAGAAATACTTTCTGTCAATGTTTTTTCAATTGCTAAACTAGTTTTCAGTTAAATAAAAAGAGCATATCCTTCCCTCAAACTCTTCTGACAAACACATGATTTTGGCAAGCATGCTGACCCTTTAGCCAACACATACACAAATTTCTGAATTTTATGGACAAAAATGTCTTTTTCAGGTTTCAGTTTCCTTAGGAAGAAGAAACAGTGTTTGGGTTTTCAGGTTTGAAAATAAAAAAAAATAAAAAAAAATTCCCATTAAAAATTGTAGAGGAAAGGGCAAAATATGCTTACGCAGAACCTTCTCCATCTTTACTTTCCAATTAAATTTAGTTTCTTGCTAGCAGTTGAGTTTATAAAAGTCTGCAAGTAATGAAATTATACCCTGTAGACTGACATTTGAACTTGTTCAATTTCTCAGTTGTTTTAGCTGAAATCCTGAGACTTGCACATTTTTATTACTGATTCACGTTATTTAATAAACATTTGCATTTTACTGACCTGCCTACATTTGGTTCCTATACCATTATTAACAATTATGTAAAGTTTATATAATTCTGCTAATATATGTGAGTTCTATATTGAGAGAATAAATCATTGCATGTGCAATTATTTTCCTTTGGTATAGTCAGATTTACAGCAATTTCATAAGGGGAAGCCTTCTTCAAGAATGAGGACTTGCACAGGTCTGAGTTCACAGTCCACCAGATGGTAAATAAATAAAACAGTACATGTTTTCACACTAAGAGATATTTCAGAAGGTTATTTAATAACAAATCTTTGCAAAACATGAAATATAATAAAATACATAAGTTGATTGCTTTTCCCCCATACTTCATCTGTCAGAATGCATGCAATTACATGGAACACACAGAGGAATGGTATTTTTACTCCTGAGGGTATCCATGTGAGGTTAGGGTATAAAATTGTACTAAGCTCACCCTTCTGTAGCTTTGCTTACTTTTCATTCATGTATTTTTAGAAGTAGCTGTGTACTAAACAGAAAATATACATATTAAAAGTTATGTAAATAACTGTCAATACCTTCAAACATAAAGGCATCCAAAATTTTTTTCCAAATGACTAGGGACAAAAGATCTTGAGGAAGAAGTAATAGCTTACAAATTAAATGTCTGTAACTGATCAGACTAAAAGTTTTACCTGAAGTCACTCATTTTCTTCATGCTATCTTATGGTGATAAAAACCACATAACCAAACATGTAAATTCAATATATTACATGAGAACATAAGTTGAAAATTTTGGCTTATGTTTCGTAGCCACAAATTTATAGCTAGATGGACAGAAAGATAAACTGAAGCACAAACAAGAGACTCTTAGGGAGAGAAAAATCTAACATCTCAGTGAGAGAGAGCTCAGTGGAAAACACAGTAAAAATATTAAAGAAAAAAATGTGGATAATGTGAGAACTGGAGTTTGAAATTTAGTAAGGAGTTCCAGCAGAGATGGGAAACTAACTGTGTTACATTCCTGAAGAACAGTACTGCCCACTCTTTTGCTGGTTGCTCTGGATTTCATTTACACTAAGAAATTGGAAAAAAATAAGTTTTTGCTTAAGGGCAGATTTCTGAGCAACAAAGTGATAGGAAGTACTGTTAATTTCCTCCTTTGAACAGCATCCCATTGTGCCAGAAATGCAGTATTAGAGTTTCACATAAAAAAGTTAAAAAAACTATTTTGTTTTTCACAGGAACTTTTATTTTTTTCTGTTCACCAGTCACGTGACATTTATTAAAGAGGGCATAAATATCTGCTTTGTTCTCAGGAATGTAGCTGGGTTGTCTCCATTATTTATTACATGAATTTACTAATTAGGAGTCATATTCTTAAATACTTCAGGATGCAAGTCACCATGAAGAAATTCAGCAGTTTCTAACATCACAAGTTTCAAGGAGGTAAAATACCAGTGCTACAAGAAGATTCTCTTTGAACAGCTGTCTAAAAGCTGACTTCAAACCACTGTACCTGATCATTTTTCACACAATGTACAAAGGACATGCTGCCAGGGTACACAGGGCAGCCCAGTCTTTACACTGCTGAAACTCTGTGTCAGGGCTATCCAACAGACCACCCTTACCAGCCTAATTTCCAGCTAGGCAGGTCGTTCCCCAATATCAAACCATCTATCTTTAATGTGCTGCAACAAGGCCAACAGCAAAGAAAAATGGGGCTTTCAAAGATACTACTCTGTGGGAGTTGGTTTAGTATGAACATGAGCTGAAAAGGTGCTTAGCTGTATGTGATTAGGAGAGCAAGGTATTAATGTGCTTGTGGACAGAGGATGGATGCCATCACAGCTCTAGCATCAGATGTCACTGCAAGTTTATGAAAGGAGATTATGCAACATCTGGATTTGATAAGAACTATTTACACAGATGAGTAATACCATGCATGGATTAAAATGAGACACATGAATTATATTGCAGAGGGTGCAAGAGCACACTATAATGAACACTTTGTGGACTGGCATTTTACAATGAACTTCTTGAATCTAAGCAGATGAAACATAGTACACAGCATCCATCCACTAATTTTTTGTAGTGTCAACAAAAGGAAAAAGATCTAGAAAGATGTTAGTTGTGCTGAGTTAATCAGTTGTGGGAGAGCCTTATACGCTTTTCACTCTGAGACTTAGAGAATATCCAGGAAAACAACTGTGGGAACTATCTGTATCTATGTGGGTCTACCTTGGACTCCCATCAAAATCAGCCTAAAAGACTTATTTATGAGTAATGATTTATTGGAAGATGAGGTAACACAGGAGCGTCACAGCTGGACTTCAGCTGACAGAGTCAGAAAGTACCATCTGTACCAGTCACAGCAAACAGCTCTATAATAGTCACTGGATTTGACCTTGACCTCTTGCCTTGCCCCTTCTCACTCAGCTGATTTAAGCAAACATCAACTGTTTTATCAATCATATATGAATAGGTCTGTTTTTAAGGGAAAAACAGGTTATTCAGACTTTATGTCAACTATTCCAAGTTAGCACCATTTGAGTCTCACATTTTTTCTGACAGTATCAATGGAGTGTGCTCAGAAAAAGATTAATATTCAAACTTATATTTTACACCCCAAGAGTCCTTACTCGCAGCTTTACCTAGCTGTTTTTCCTCCTCAGTTACCTAATCATAACATGCCACTTCATATAAATGTGAAATCATTCATACAGACTACTAAAGTTTGCATTACTCTGATTCATCCTGAGCTATCTTCCCTCCCAAGTTAATAAAAAAACAACAACCCACCTCAGTGAGGAGGCAGAGATAAAGGCTTATCAGAAAAGGCTAAGAAAAAGAACCCCAAAAGATTCTCCTCCACTCCTAAAACAATCCTGAAAATTTAATTGAGCTTCATTACCTAGTTAATAGCCATCTGCTATTACTATACATTTGGATCTTTGTATGTACACATGGGAACATCACTTCAGAGAACAAACAAGCTGGCTTTTTTGAATAAAATTTCCAGCATCTGTACAGGGTATAGCCTCTGAATCACCTGGTGCTGATTCACAGTGATTCATCACATCAAACAAACAATAGTAAAACAAAAATGGTTTATTTAGAAAGAGAAATCTCTAGATACAGCATCAGTGGCAAAAGATTACAAGTAAAATAATTATGAAATGCAGGGATTTTTAAAATGCAACCACCAGATGCCTCTGCAGTATTTTTGAAACAGCCTCCCTGACACACTTCGGGAAATGTCACCTGCCTAAAGATCTCCACCAGTTCTGAAGACAAAACTAGCTAGAAGCTGCAAGATCTTGGGACTGATGACTGGGCATCTTCTTCTAAGTATTCTGTAAACTTTTTTCATCTTTAACCTGGTTTCATATCTAATACATGTATACTTGAAGATTTACATCTTTATCTCTTCATTACTATCTAGATTTTGATTGTGAATATAAATTCAGAATCCTTTGATGGCTCAGCACATTTGACAAAATGCTTATACTTCAACCAGCTGTGGAGTCTATACAACTGCAGGTATTCTTTTCATTTTCCTGAGAGAGGTTTGGTTTTTTTAACTGCTGGCTGATTACTTCCTGCCAAGCCTGGGTGGTTTAATGATACCTCTAAGCCTTGTTAGAGCTCCTATTAAAATATATTAAATATTTTATGTAAATCATTTACATAAGAAGCATTTAGCCAAAGTTTTGATTATCTGGTTTTGACTTTCTTTAAAAGCTTTACTACAGAAGCTTTTAATGTTATTACCAAACTTTTTTCAGGCTACCTCACTGAGCCTGCATCTCTAGGATTCACTTTCTATTTAACCTCAAGCCAAGTGCAATGTCCTGCCCCTGGGCTGGGGAAATCCCCAGTCTTACTAGAGCCTGGGAAATGAAATGATTGAGAGAAGTCCTGCAGAGAAAGGCTTGGGAATACTGGTGAATAAAACACTGGACCTGAGCTAGCAATGTGTTTGCAGTCCAGAAATACTGGGCTGCAAATAAGGAACAGGCAGTGGAGGTGATTCTGTCCTTCTGCTGCTCCCTTTCGGGACCTGGATGGCTGGACCTACCTGGACAGCTGCCTCCAGCTGTGGGGTCCCCAACACGGAAGGACACAGCCTTGTTAAACCAGGCCAGAGGAACACTTCTCATCTGAAGAGAGGATGAGAGTGTGGAGTCTGTTCCACCTGGAGAAGAAAAGGCTCTGGGAAGATGTTACTTTGGCCTTTCGCTGCATAAAAGTGGCTTAGAAAAAAGATGGAAAAAGACTTTTTACCAAGGCTTGCAGTGACAGCACAAGAGGGAACAGTTTAAACTGAAGCAGAGCAGATTTAAATGAGATATAGAGAAAGAAGAAAGAGCAGGCTGTTGTCTTATCATACATTCTATGGTAAGTTTATAGCACTTAATGTTCCTAGTTCTGAGTTTCCACATATTCAGAAGATGGTGTTTTTAGCAACACAAATCTGTAGCTTCTTCTTTACTTTTGCTGCTGATCTAAGAAATAGAAGTAGTTAAGTCCTGCTTTCCTTACAATTGTTTTTGGCAATGTATTAATGCATCATTTGCTTTCTGCAAACAACTGATGATAATGCCTTCAAGAGTAGTAAAAAACATTTTCCAGAACAAGAGTAAATTGTTGTGAAACGAGATGGGATTTATTAGCATTCAGTATATAGCAAGCAACTATTTTCTTTGAACAAATAGACTAAGGTAAAAAAAAGTACCATCATTCTCAGCAGTGATAAAGTTTTTATTAGCAGATTTTCTGTGGAGATTGTGGGCTGTAGAGAGAATGACACTCATATGACAGAGGAAATATTAAAGGTATTTTGTGTAGTTATAGAGTACTATTGCTCTGTTCTCTGTGTACATAGCGAAGGGCACACAGAGAGGAATTGTGGGATCAAGCAGAGTTATAAATGATTCTCTACATTAATAAGCAGGGTTATAATTAAAGCAAGCTGTAGTGGAGACAACATCCTGAATAAACGTAAGTGCATATTTATATCTGGGTAAACAGTTATGAATACAAAAGCTAAGGTATCCTTAAAAGTTGTCATACGGATTCAAGGCAAATACTTCGCATGAAATTCTACAACTGAAGATTTGATTTAGGTCCAGAAACAGATGAGACAAAACTTATGAAAGATAGACCAATCAAAGGTTCTTAAACCCAAACTATTACATCTTGCTAAAAGAAACCATGAGCTACAAATCACCATAGGCTACGACACTATCAGGAAAGTGTCAGTATTTCCTTTTATTATCATTTTTTACGCCTGACTTGCCCAGAAGAGGTCATTGCAAGATGTTGAATGAAACACAGATGTTTCTTTACCATTCTCGTATCTCTGTGTTGTAGCTTTGAAGTAGTAGTACAGAGCAACACAGAATCCTTAGCTCCCAAGACCAACAGAAGTCACAGTCTTTTTTTAACTTTTTTTCAAATTCTTATACAAGTAAATTCTGGGTAAAAAGTTAGAACGGTAATGAAGCAGGTTGGAAAATAATTTAGTTTCAGTCTGTACAAGTGAGAAGTGTTATATCTGATGTCCCAGTAAATAATATGCCTTCGTAAGCATATATTACAATATACAGAGACATATGTTAGTGCTCCACATAAGCTGGAGGCCCTGCATTATCTAAATCAATCTTTGTAAAGAAGGCATTTACACAGTGATACACTGGTCTTTAATGCTTGCTCAAGCATGTCCAGATCACCTCCTGAACACTTGCAGACACAGCGACTGCACCACCTCCCTCTGAAACTTACACTAATGCCTGAAATTTTTTTCAGTGAAAATAATTTTTGCTAATATCTAATCCAGACCTCTGGTAACTTACTGCTATTTCCTTTCATCCTTTCACCTGGCAGAGACATAACAGAAGAGATGGACCCCCCCCCGGCTACAACCTCCTTTCAGGTAGTTGTAGAGGGTGGTAAGTTCTCCCCTGAGACTACTCTTCCTCAAGCTAAAGAACCCCAGCTGCTCCTCACAAGGTTTGTGCTCCAGATCTTCACCAGCTTTGTTGCCCTTCTGTGGAAATACTTCAGCATTTCAGTGTCTTTTCTGGAGTGAGTGGCCCAGGACTGAGCACTGGGATTTGAGGTGTGGCCTCACCAGAGCCCAGTATAGGGTGACAATCACTTCCCTGGTCCTGCTGATTACCATTCCTGATACAGGCCAGGTTGCCATTTGCCTTCTTGTTCTGGAGACCGCACTGGCTCATGTTCAGCTGGCTGCCAGCCAGCACCCCCAAGTTCCTTTCTGCTGAGCAGCCCTCAAGTCACTCATACCCAAGCCTGGGGTTGTTGTGACCCAAGAACAGGACTTGGCGAACCCCCCAGAGTTGTCCTCAGCCCACTGATCCAAGCTGTCAAAGGCTTTTTGTAGAGTCCTCCTACCCTCCAGCAGATCAACACACTCTCCTAACATGGTGTTGTCTGTAAACTTACTGAGGACACATTCAAATGCCTCCTCCAGATCATCAAAACAGATACTAAACAGGATCAATAGGATATCATTAAATAGGATTAAATAGGATAGCCCTGGGGAATGCCACTGGTGACCAGACACCAACTGGATTTAGTTTCATTCACTGCTGCTCTCTGGACCTCGTCATTCAACCAGTGAGAAGTACTTCCATCCAAGCCATGAGCATCCAGTTTCTTCAGGAGAATGCTGTGGGAGACAGTGGCAAACACTTTACTGAAATCTAGATAGACATCCACAGCCCTTCCTAAGTGAAGATCATTTCTCCGCATACAGTTAGATGAATCAATTTACTTCAGGGCTACGCACGTATCAGCCAGTTACATATAGGCAGAATTAGACAGATGTTTGAAAAACCTTACAGAATGATTAGTAAATGTAACCACCTGAAGAAGTAGTAGAGTTCATGCATTTCCTGTAGTGCACTTCACATCAGAAAAAAAATATATAAATTAGCATTTCTGACATAATTTTCTCTTTTACAAAACTAAAATATTTACTTATTAAAAATGTTGAGTTAAAATTAAACATATTTCAGTCGTAAGATTGTATCTCTGGGTTCCCAACCAGCTCCAAGCACAGCAACATCTTCACTTGCATCTGAAAGACCTGAAGTTGTAACTTCTAGAATCAGCTCATGTCTGGAGCACCACTGCTCCACACAGTCCAGTACATTTGCCTTGGTGAGGAGTACATATCCAAAACCTGAGCTGGCTCACTTAAGGGCTGTTTGCTATCTGTGTGTAGTGTTCCAGTATGCTGTGCAGGCATTCCATTGCCTAGTAAATCTCTTGTAACCAATCTGATCCCTTTTCCTTGGGACCAGCATGAAAGCATGCTATGTTCCAAGATCCTTTTGATTAGTTTTCCATACGAGAGCTTATGACAAAATTACACTTGCAGAATTTGAGCTTTTAAAATGTTTCTATTCTTGGAACTTATTCTAATCAAAGGTCATTCCACTTTTGCTCCATTTCTACGCTGAGGTATTTATGATCAAAGCACAAGGGTCCTGGTATAGCTTTTTGAACTGCAAGACACCTACTCCTAGAAGACAATTGAACCAAAAATGTACTCAAGCTTTCAAATCCAACCTCTGAAGTCATATGCCCAGGTCCTGAACAAAAGCTAGAAAGTCAGCATAAAATCCTATATATTATATAACTCGCAACACAATTACATTTTAATATTTCATCTTATAAACAGATTTATGACAATGAGGTGATTCCCACTGTGTGCCCTAATTCTGAGACAGAAAAACCTTTCAAGTTTTGATGCGTGGCATCTGGATGAAGGAAGACATTCAACTGATGCTGTGTTTTACAATCTAGTGTAAGTGCAAATATCTCTTAAATTCATGAAGAACTTCAATTTTGTTGGGAAAGAAAAATCAAAAACGGTGTTCACCTAAGATAAACTTTAACATCCTTACCCGTCTTTAAAACAAACTTTCCCTCTTCTCATGTAGCCTTCTAGGCATATCTGTTTTCTCTAGATAATTTTATTTCAATAATTGTACTAAAGCTTCAAATTCATACTAATGAAACAGAATAAATATGTTGCAAAAATTAAGCATTAGTCTGAAAAAATCTATTGGCACAAAGGAGCTGAACATAATCATTTTTGTGTCTAAACTGAAACATCCTTCCTCAAATGAGCATGTACAATTTATTATCTTGTAATTAGTTAAATATTCAGCACTCCTTGCTTCCTTATCCTATTACCAGAAGATATGTATACAGGTTATGCTATGCTTCAGATTTTCAAGGCTTTATCCCCTCTAGATTTTTCAGTGTTCCAGGAAGAAAAATCCTTACCTATACATATAGTTTTATGTGTAACTGTACATATGGGCTGACAGTCCATACAGAATCTCTAATCTCACTTTGTCTTTCTGCTGGGTGGTGTAAGATGTCTAAAGCCATGCAAGCCAAAGAGGATCCTGGGGTAAACCTCGTATATAACATATCCAGTTTCTTTACAGAGGAAAAACCAAGCCTGACTCCTCTCACAAGAGCATGCTTCACCATAAGAACTATGTCATAAGATGCTATGTCTCTGCTACCACTCAGTGTACAGATTGAGCCAAAAAGCATCATAGAGAATTCCACAATGGTTTCAGTAAATTATTTGTTTAACAAATTTTGTACATCACAGATCTGTCTAGCAATCAAATCATGCTTTTAGGCTCTTTTACAAAAAAAAACCAACTTTCAAAGCAGTGATTGTTGTAAGTGCACTATAGCAATGCCATTCTTTAGAATGAGATCATGTAATTAGTGGTATTACTTAAAAATAATATTTTTGATGGAGCCCTTAAAAGATAGTCTAGTTTTGTGTCTCATATCTCTTACAAGAGGGTCTAACAGAAAAGCACAAGGACTGAGATTCTTTTGACCTGATTGCTCCAATTCCTGGAGATGCATTAATGGCTACAGACTATGCTAAGTGTTCTGAAAACAGAGTAAACAGGTTCTTTAGTGTTATAGTGATTGCAACTGGAGTGTGTGTGTTTGTGTGTGTGAAAGGTCTTGGAAGGTGACAAGAGACATTCCCAGATATAAAAAGAAAGCAAGGAAAGAGTAAGGAAGTGTTGGCTGTCCTGGCCAATGTCCAAGTATGGTAAGCACAAACTTAGACTGAGCTAATAATTTTCAGGTATTTTCTATTCCTAGAAGGGAAGAATTTTCAAAAGGAATTTTTAAGGAGAAATTAGGAGTTTTATGAATGTTTACAGGAAATTACTCCCAAGAGTAACAATCAGCAAATACATGTTTAAAAAAAATCCATCAGTGGTAATGGAAGCAAAGTTTAATGACCAGCTGAAGGAAGATACTGACTTACTAAAACCAAAAAAACAAAGTGGAAAGAATAAAAAAAAAAAAATCTCTGTCTCATTTTAATTACAGGGGCCATCAGAATATGCTAGATGCCACAAAGAGGGTGAAGACAGTGATTGGATCCAAAATAATCACAGAATCAACCTGCTTGGAAACAACCTTTGAGATCATCAAGTCCAATACCACCTTGTCAACTAGACATGGCACTGAATGCCATATCCACTCTTTTCTTAAATACCTCCAAGAACAGTGACTCTGCCATCTCCCTGGGCAGCCCATTCCAATGCCCAGTGACCCTTTCTATGAGGAATTGCTTCTTAACAGCCAACCTAAACCTTCACTGGTGCAGCTGAAGTCTGTGTGCTCTTGTCCTATGGCTGGTTGTCTGGGAGAAGAGTCCGACCCCCACCTGGCCACAGCCCCCTTTGAGGGACATGTAGAGAGTGATAGGGTCTGCCCTGAGCCTTTTCTCCAGACTAAACATCCCCAGCTCCTTCAGCCGCTCCTCATTGAACTGGTGTTCCACACCCTTCACCAGCCTTGTTGCCCTTCTCTGGACATGCTCCAGCATCTCAACATTTTTCCTAAAGTGAGGAGCTCAGCACTGGACACAGCACTCAAGGTGCAGCCTCTCCAGTGCTGAGTACCAGGGAACAGTCACTGCCCTACTCCTGCTGGCCACGCTATTTCAGATGCAGGCCAGGATGTTGTTGGCCACAGCTGCTGGCTCAAGTTCAGCTGCTGTTAACCAATACCCCCAGGTCCCTTTCTTCCTGGCTGGTGTGCAGCCACTCTGTCCTCATCCTGTGGTACTGCATGGGGTTGTTGTGGCCAAAGTGGGGGACCCGGCACCTTGTCTTGTTGAGCCTCATGTCATTAAATTCAGCCCATGGATCCAGCCTGTCCTTCTGCAGAGCCTTCCTACCCTCCAGCAGATCAACATATGCATCACACCACAGCTTGGTGTCATCTGTGAATTTCCAGATGGCAGACTCTATCCTCTCATCCCGATCATCAAACAGGACTTGGACCAAAACTGGTCCTTGGAGGACACCAGCAGTGACTGGACACCAATGGAATGCAACACAATTCATCACCAAAGTATATGACTATGCGTATCTTTTACCAAAGCAATTTTCCCCAATATTAGGACAGCAGATTCCATAAAAATAATGCTAGTGAAACACTGAAGCATGATCTTATATGCATGCAATTCTTTTCAGAATGATGTATTATAGCACAAGGGCAAGGAGGCCCACGTGAGATTTCTATGTGTACTACATTGGCTCTGCCTTCTCCTCACCTTCTTGTGTGATACTGTGCTGTATCCCAAAAAGTTCAATTTCAATGAAGTGTAAGTGTCACTGTTGGAATGCAATAAGTAACAGAATTCAGCACAATTTCATATCTGAAATTACATGTAAAAACTGCTCCAAAAGCCCCATCTCTGTTCCAGTAAACATCTGATACATTTAAACATTGACTTTTAAAAAAGAGACTGGAACCAAGTCTCTCTTCTTTTTTTTTTTCACAAGACTCATTTCAAACCACCTCCCTCACATTTATGAACACTGCTTAAAACCTTTGCGAGGATCTGAATCAAGCCCAGAAACCTGAGCCAGTGTTTCTGATGTTCTGGAGGGAGATTTTCTCAGTAATGCAGTAACACAGCAGTTGTAGGCTCCTCCAAAACTTCTCAAATACCAAATTGTGTAACAGAAAGGCAACAGATGGAATGGTGTGCAAGGATAGTTTGATTGGAAGGTGATAGCTAGAAAACAGCAGCTTGACATTAGGAAGATGTTAGGGGGGAGGTAAGATGGTTATAGACTTCCAGGGAATATAAACACTGAGTGAAAATATAGGATAGTTGGTTGGGAGCATGATCAGTAACTAAGAAAGGACAGCAGCCGGCTAATCACAGATGAGAGAGGACCAGCCTAGGAATTGCTTGTACAGTTAATCATCTTACTATCCTAAATCATGGCACAATCTGGAAGGGATGAAAGAGAACCTGAAAAATGCTGCTAGGCCACCAAACCTGTTGTGATGTCCCTTTCAGAGTTACCACCCACCCGAGCTAGCTCGACACCACCAACCTGCAGGGGGACACCCCTCTGAATCCTGGGAATCAGAGAAGCGGCTTGGCAGAAGACAATGGAGGAGGCAGGAGTCAGGTTCTCTTGAAGGGCAAAGCCCAAGGTTTATTGAGTCCCCACAAGGACCACCAAGCTTACAAAGACTGTTCCAGCAGATCATGCATAGCAGCGATGACAGCAACTTAAATAGGGGGGAGGAACAAGGGGTGGAGACAGACAGTAAACCAATGAGAAACAAGGGGGAGTGTGATAGGATTAAAAGGACATTGGGAGAACCAATGAGGATGGTTCAGGGAGGGACTTTCTCTGTCTCTGCCCTATCACTCAGCGACCCTCCCCGAGCTTTCTGGAAGCTGGGAGGAGTAGTAGGGTGACAGACAGTGCCCAGAGGGGAGGAACAGGGAACAAGGGGCAGGTACAAGGGTGGATTGACAACTGGGTTAAGGGGGTACAACTTGGGCTAAACTAACACCAAAAACAGAGGGGAGAGAGAAACAAACCATTAACATAACACCATGGGGAGCAAAATTAACAGCACAATACGACACAAACCTAGATGCCTCTTGTCTGTGCTCTAGTTTCTTCAGGCTCATGAATGAGTCAGCAGGAGTTAGGAGACTCCAGGTAGTTCCACTACTGAAGTTATAGGGTTGTAGCATGAAGTGAAAAATATTAAATATTTCAAAAGGACCACAAAGTGAGATTAAAAAAGGAAGAAACATCCAACCAGTGCAAAACGCAAATTGTAAAACATTGTTTTAAGTAATTTAAAACAGAAAAATATTAATGTAATAACTTCTAGGTTATTGCCTTTTTTGTATGTTACTTTTGCATATTTTAATTTATGTTAATCATAGATAAAGTTTCAGAATATTTTATTTCTTGACCTATTTTTGCTTGTTTATATTTTATAAGAAATACTATAGAAATATTTTAAATTCACAAAATATATACTCTGAGATTCTTACTGAAAAATGTATGTATTTTGCTTGAACATTACAGTTTAAGATACTATTATTATTTATATGGGAATGGAATAAATTTATCCTCCCCTCCCCTCTCCATTGTAGGACCCTCACCCAAGATCTGATCTTTCTATCTGTTCAGTATCAAAAATAACAATGAATCCTTTTGACTAGATCTATCCAAAATAAACAATGCGTGATACACACTAACTGCAATTTCTGTTAGCTTCCTGGATTGTCACAGCAGCTGAATGGTTAAACCAAAATGTTCTAATAACAAACAAATGGTAATGCACTGTCTAGATTCTCCTATTTATGGCAGAAAGAATATTTTAAAAGAGATATATGTAATTAATGTTCTACCACTTGGCTTAGTTTCACAAACTCTGCTGAAAAGAATATATCAGCTCAGAACACTTGTGGTCAGATTTCAAATGCCTGTATTCATGTACTGAGCCCTGTAATCATCACTGAAATAATAGTATTTCAAATGGAATATAATGTGAGCTGCATTTGGAACTTGTGGATAGTTCTCTAATTATGTTCTCTGCAGTTGCAATCAGCATGAATTTTGTTTGCAAAAGAAAGGTGTTTCATAAGGAGCAGCTAAAAAGCTATCTGATAAATAACTGGAAACTAAAGTGATATTTTTTTTACAGTGCTAAAGAGTTAAAAATATTTATATATTTCAAAAAGCTAAACATTTAGGGAGGAGTTGACTAATTTTTCCAGAATTCATAGAACTGAAATGATTAGCTTGAAGACATTTGATAGAGACAAGATACCTGATGGTAAGTGAATGATCCCTCTCTCCATTATAGTCAGGGAACTTCTAATCTGTTATACTATGAGGATATTTATTTGAGAATGAAAGCTTGTGGTTGCATCAAATTGTATCTCATCAGAATTCAATGCCATAAATATATATATATATATATATATATATGCTGCTTTCTGTGGTTTTTTTGCAGAAGACTTGCAGAATGTAACCAAAGAATAGCTGATGCACATCACTTCATTCATCATAACCTACCTTCTTAGATAAAGGAGATGGAATTATGAGGTGAAAATTGAGACTAATTCCTCTTTTCCTTCAAAGAATATAAGCTATACTTCACAATGATTCCCAGAATATTCTGTCTCAATTGCATTTCAAACAGCTCTCAAAAAGTACAAAGAATGTTGAAGTGTTTTGCTGTCTGAACAAAATATGTGCTCTTGACTGAAACTGAGGCAGAAATTCTTCAGTTTTTACTTCCATCCATTTTTCACACAGCAATCTGTTTGTTTGGGCTTTTTTACCCCTCATATTTTGAATAAGTTTCTAACTAATTATACACCACTTATCGCCTTTAAGAAAAATTGTGTAAAGCTGTCGTAAATTTCACAGCATTCCTAGTGGACAGAGTTAATCTACTTCAGCAGTTTTATGAAATATTTTTTTTATGCCTATTCTTTCAACTAAATTTAAAGGTTAGGGGAAACCATACTCTGAGAATACTCAAGAAGGATAATTTTAGAATTTTTGAATAGAAAGCATAACTTTCAAGTATAGGTAGCATACATTAATTTCTAGCTTTGAGTTGCAGTGTATAGTTGTGACGGCGAGATTTTCTAAGTTCTTATATAAATGCTGCATTCATTCTCATACTGCATTTGCAAGTGCAGTCATTCCATCTGTTTTCTGAGAGACTGTCTGAACTCAGAATTAGGTTAAAATATGTTTTCTGTGTTATGCAGATGATATCATTCCTCTGACCTTAGGAACTGTGACAATGAGGTTAGGAGAATAAAACAACATGAACTTTATGGTCCTTCACCACAGTTACATTTTTTAAAATATCTTTTGGCTCCTGGGAAAACATTTCTGAAAACCTGTTTCCTATGAAACTGTTAACTCAGCAGAAAAATAGACATTAAATGACATTTCAAATTCATCATAATTTCCTTCCTTACAAAGGAATACATTGTTTTGTCCAATGGGTCTTAAAAAGGCTGTATCAGACTGATGACACTTTTCTGTAGGGAAATGTTCATGGTAATTACATGTTTACGTTGCAGCACATTACCATTAAAACCTCCTGTACCAAGGAATAGATATCAGTAGATTAAATAGTAGTAAAAATTTAATGGAAAATGGAAGAAATTAACCATTAAATCCTGGGTGACCCAACCAGAATAAAATGGGAATTGTTCAGCTGTATCCTAAATTTGTTGGACAGGTTGACTGCTGATAATGATGCAGACCAGCAGAAAATTAAAAACATGCTTATGGGAAAAAAATCCTGGCTCTGATATGTATTGATGGGTACTGATGTACAGTCCCTCTCCTTGGCGTAAAGAAGTTGGATGAAAAGAAAGCAGGTGGTGAAATGTTGACTGTCTTTGCAGTCTGTTTTGCTTTTTTGTGTTGCTTTCATCTTGCACAATTTGTTACTGGAAATGCCTTTGGGTTCAGTTTGAGCAAAACTAAAGATAAAATTAAATTCCTGAATTGCCTTGTGACTTTTAGAGACAGCTCTTTTCTGACACCCAGAGAGATGTTTCTGTGAAAGTCTGCCTAAAAGTCAGAGACACATATTGCAAAATCACATTTTTGGACAGACACTGACATGCCTTTTTTCCCAGAATACTTCAACAGAAAACCACTGGATGCAAGACTGTATATAAAGCAAAGAAGTTACTCACTCAAAAAACAAGTGCCAAAATAAAATGGGTGATAGGTAAGAATAGAAGGCTCTCCAATAAAAACGGTTTTATACAGGTTTTAGTAAAAAGTTAAATTATCTCATAAACTATCAGAAAAATACTTGATATTTTTCTTGATAAAAGAATTCTCAAATTCTCAGCTAGATGAAACAATTTTTGCCACAGAGGTCAGTAGGTGCCAAATTGCAACACTGCTCTGTAGATTCATATGCTTTGTGTGTTCATTGCCAGAAGACCAAGGTAGGTAGAAGCACAGAGCTGGAGAGAGAGCAGTAAGACAAGCATACTCCTTTCCCCACTGAATATCACTGAACAAGGAGATGGAGATGATGGCCCAAAAATGTTGTGAGCAGTGAAATTAACAGGACAATCATGTAGCTATGCAGAAAAAAAATGCACTCATCAGAACGAAAAGGAAAATACAGTTTTGTAGAAGGAAATACTCTGTATAAATAAGCAGCAGAAAACTATCTGCTCACAGATCCTCTAATTAGTACCTGGGGAAACATCTTCCCAAGGAAAGTATCTATCTAAGCCCACAAAAATTAAACCAAATGCCTGGTATTGGAAATGTACCAAAATATAGGTGCTGACTAATCCAACATTAAACAAACAAACAAGCAATGCTCTGAGGTAGGTGCATCTTTAGAGCTCCGCATTTTGGGTTCCTGTGAAGAAGGGAAACCCTGCATCTGATTCTAATCTATCTCATTGCATATGGCATCCTTAGATCCAATTATCAGAGGATTTGAAACCTTGTCCTGGCAAGATGTATTCTCTGCTGGTGGTGAGCCCTTGGAATTTTCCAGCATTTTTAGCCAAAATCAGCAGGCAGTTAAAGTTTTCAAAAAATCAAGTTTTTCTTCACTGTTTTAACTCTGTATCAGGTACAAAGCAGGAGTAACATAGAACTGGCTTTGTCAGAGGAGTTTTCAGTTAAAACATTCTATCCTTCAAAATTCAGAAGAAAACATAGTAATAAAAAAAAACAAAATAGAGCTGGACTCCAGTTTAAATGGGTGTGAGTGAAAACAATTGAAAACATTTGTGTTCTAACAAAAAATGTGCACAGCCAAGTGTAAGAGAGTAAAAGCCTACTGCTAACTTTGCTGTGTCTTCCTGCCTCTCTTTGGAGACAAATCCCTGCCCGCCCAAAATATAAAATCTTGGACGCTTCAGTATTAAAGGTAATCTCTAAACTTAACCCCTGACTTTTACTACACCTTGGTGACGTATTTCAATGAATATTTACACTGAGTCTAACAGTGCAACCATCTCAGATACACACTGTCCTATTAAGTCATTCTTCTGTGTAGCTAGCCTTCAGCACAACGTGATGAGTTTTGACTGTGGGAAGGGGTCGGATTTATCCCTAGATAGGCTAGCACAATATATCCCAAAACTCACTAATTCATTTTTGTTCATTTCTCCAAACCCTGTGGTTAAAAAATGTTTTGTCATGAAACTATTTTTAAAGTACATCTCTTCATTGGGATCCATGAAATTAGCAGCAGTTTAAACCAGCTGCTGAGTCTTTCATTTCTGGCTGCTGATGCACCCCTTGCTGTGGGTTTCTCAGACAAATTTACTCAATGAAGGAATTGTATTTTTATGTAGCAATTTTTTCCATCAGTGGCTTAACTATTTCTCTTCTGTGCTTGAAACATGGTGCATTATTTATAGACATAACATAGAGAACATATTGACAAATAGCATATTATCTAACAACCTGTACAGACATAAATTCATACAGGTTGGTAGAGACTTCTGGAAGTTGTCTGGTCCTACCTCTTGCTCAGGGCAAGGGTAATTTATTTCAGCTTGCTCAATATTTGGACCAGCCAGTAACAGAATGATATGTGTTTTTCTTTTAGTTTTGGAGAAGACCATATTAGGCCTTGAAAAAGAGGCCACTGAGTTGCAGAAGCCTTTTTCTGCAGACCATGATGGATTCAGGGAAAAAAATTAATCAGAAGATGTTATATGAGAAGTGTTTGGATAGTTGTAATAAGTTCAGACTGTATTAATGCCTTAGACAGTTAAAGGTGAGACTTTCTGTTTTGTATAAAAGCTTAAAATTCAAATGCTAAGAAATGATTAAAGTTTGGAAAAAGTGGAGTGGGATATCAAGTTATGAAATATTAAAGGATGAATTCCCAGAATGTGACATGCAAAAGCACTTAAAAAGTTACACTCCTGTCTCATTGCTGAATGTGATTGTCTGTGGGCCACAAAGATCTGACATCCAAGTATTCATATTCAGCACCTGTGACCTTCTCCATTAATGTCTTTCCTGAATTAAAAGAAAATCTCATTAAAGGAGCATTTTTCTCAAGAATAATCTCTGAAAACTGCTGTCTCCTTGAAATACTGAGTGGTGGTAGGTGAAGGGGAATGAAGCATTAGCAGTGAGAAAGGGAGCAATGATTTTGGGGTAAGTGAAGGAACAGAGGAACGCTGCGGTGATTGCCATCAGGAAAAATGTTCATTCAGGCAGAGATGGAGGTGTGAAGAGATAGGGAGTGCATAGTTTCTTACGTACTGTTTGTGCTATTTAGGCTTTAAAGGTGCTTTCTAAGCTATTTTTCAGTCACAGAAGAGTTTTAGCATGAAATGCCATAGAAGGAATCCTCCAGTTACTCTCTAGTGTTGCAGTTTACGTTTCTTTTCTAGGTGTTGAAAGGTTTTGAAGCGTTAAATGTTATTAAGAGTTCTACCTCTATATCTGTCAAGAGTCTCTCAACATTAAATATTAAAAGAAGATGTTGCTTTTTTTAGTCATTGGCTATTTTTGCTAAATATTTTATCAAAATAAATTTTTTCACTATTAGTGAACTCTGCATTCTTACCAAAAAAAGCACAAATTCTTACTAAAAGATTAAAAGTTTACTATATTTCTTTAGATGACCTTTACTTCTTAGCACATTAAAGATTTACCAAAACCTTTGGTTTTTATTCATTGTGAAGTACAATATCCCAAACTACATTGCAGGATAAAACATTTTTCTTTAGAAGCTGCAATTTCATATATTGTCTAGTCTTCTATATAGAATATTAAGGAAAGTGGAGATTTGTCTATCCTTTTCTGTTACTAAACAGTTTTATTACAGAACATAGTCACTGTAATTGTTTACATTTTAACTAATTACTGTGGTGACAGTAATTGTGGACCTATTGCAGAAAGTCTTGTATATTTTTATGAGTAGACAAAGAAAAAAATATAATATTTTGTAGAAAATCGTAACAAAAGAAACTCATTAGAGTAATATTTATTTTTGTGTAGCATTTGAAATATGACTCTACTACTTGCCATTGGATTTAATAATTTGCCTTACAATATTTTAAAACTTGCAAATAAAACTGCTTATTTATTAATGATAGTTTAGTTATGGAATATTTAACCCAATATAAGAGCATCTGAGGAAAACTTTCTATTTTTTTTCTGCTTTCATCTTTTTGTTCTATAATTTTAAATCAGGGATTTTTCATAATTAGCCAAAATGTCCCTTTGTTCTGCTTCGCACTCTTTAATTTACATGAGGTTACAGTGGATTATAGTATTCCCTACACATCCCATAGTGTCAATAGAGATGGCACAAGAGCAGTAAAGGAGAAGTACAGATCACAGACAAAGTGGAAAGTTTGCAAATTTTGTAAAAGTTAATTGCCTGTGTTTTAAGAGAGCAGCAGTGTGTGAGGCAGTCACAGGAAGGCTATTAATTAGGTACCAACCAGAGAAAGAACTAGAAATTAAAAAAAAGTGGACAGATAAATCAGTAATTGGCTCTAACATGAAGGTGAGTAAAGACTGATGTGAAAAAATAGGAAAGGAAACATTAAAACAATAGATCAAATAATAAACATAAAATTAAAACAGAAAATCTGATCATCTGCTTTGTTTTTATTTAATTTTGAAAATACATTCATGACATCATAAGGGATCATTGATTTGTTTATGGATCTATGTAAAAAACACAGATTTAATTCTGAGGCACTGATTGGAAAGCAAAAGTTTGGTTAGTCAGCTAGTATATTAATAAAAAAAACAAGGCACACCTTTAAGTTAAGATGTACTAAATAAAAGTAACTCCTATGTAAGAGAAAAATTAAAATTACCCTCTAGAAAAATTACAAATCAATTATATACCCACTGGCCTCAAGGAATACAGCTTCCTTAGCTAGACTAAAAAAAAACCAAACTATTACTTTTGTTGTTTTGGTTTCTTCATGAACCTGCCAAATATTCTGAAAGCTTTACAGCCACCATGAACATACTGAAACCTTCACAAAATGTAAGGCAGCTCCTTGCATTTTTCCAGCCTCCTGAAGAGTTAGCTTTTGATTCTTGGGTTGTTCTTAATTTGTAAATTCTTTCTCACTCTGCTCTGTGGGTTTCTGTTCCTGGAATAACTGGCTTGCCCTCTACCTACTTCACAGTGATTTGTATGTCTTTCTCTTTTTCTGTGCTATAGAATTTGTATTTGATTCAGGCAGTTCTAAAATCACCTGCTATAAAATTTAGATTTCAATTCCCTGTAGAAGGTCTAGAATGTGCACTGTGGTCTACCAGATATTTTTAATTGTTTTTTTTTTTAAGGTGACATAGGGTGATTTGTACTATCGTGAAGTATCTGACATATAACCAAAAATATGTAAAAAATTGGCTTATTATCTGAACATAGACAGATTGCATTCTGCAATTTAAGCAACAGAGGATAAAAGAAAGTTTAACTTTGATTTTCATGCATGGAACTTTGTCCTTTTGTTACTGTTCTTCTCCTAAGAATAAAAATATACTTTGAAATAGATAAATCACTAAAAATAATATGGGGATTTGGAAAAGAAAGGCAAGGACTAAAGAAGACTACAAAGATGCCATAATCTTTGGCTGTAATTGTATTGATGGTAATCTTGAAAAGAAAAGTAAATATGATAAAATTTATTTAATATATTAATATATATAAAATGTGTTTAATATATTATAAATGCACACTATATAAAATCTAAAAATATATAAATAGAAGTATATAAATTATATAGATTGCATATTTATAAAAATATAATAAATATAATAAGTAATATAATATAATATAATATAATATAATATAATATAATATAGTATAATATAAGATATAAATTATATATTATTTAAAATTTTATATAATATATAATGATATATTTTTTAAAAATAATTATATTATATAAAATTTAGAAAAAATTAAAAATAAAATCCATCATATTTTGAGCAAACTACATGCTGTCATAGTCACTATTTTCCTCTGAAATGTAAGGGGTCAAAGGAAGGTCACTAAACATAAGTAAACAAAAGTAAATATGATTAATATTGCCTGTCAGCACAGGTGTTTGCAAGACAAACTGCTGTTTGTACATTTAAAAGATCATACCAAATATCTCCTGCATTTTTCTATTCACAATTCCTTTAGCTTTGTCTGACTATCTTACTGATATCTTCTGAAATGCCAAGTGTTAGCATTCCTGATTGGATTGTCCTGTAAGAACTTCAGTAATTTGATTTAGATTTTCCTGTAATGATGACTGACCACAGGATTTTCTCTACTTTCAAAGTACTTCCAAAGTACTTTTCTTTTGTAACTTAATCACGTCCTGATGAAAATAGAAATTCAATTAGTTATGGAGCAATTCAAATTTATAAAGATTTAGGAAAAAACCTTTACTTATGGCTGAAGAACAGAAAAAACCCCAGCTAAATAAGTTACTCTCTCTAAGTGACATACCAGTTCTGAATATGCATAGTCATGAATGCCTTCTTGTCACTTCAGCAGAGCTCAGTCTGCAGAGGATGACACTACAGTATGTGGTAAACCTCAGGATACAAGCTGTGGACACAAACATTACAAAACCTTGCCTTGGCTAACAGCGCTGCTTAGGAGAGGCGCCACTGGGTTGATAGGCACATAGTAGAAAATCCAACAGGTCTCTTTTCTGCTCTTTCTTGCCATAGTAAACACTGAAAATTATTTAATCGGTTTCTGATTTAGCAGACAGAAAAACCTACCTAATGTTAACAAGACGAGCAAGCCCACACTTTTAACAACATGCTGTAGCACTAGCTTTGGGGCTTTCTGTCATTCTACAAAAGTGTTCTGCCTGTGTAAAGAAAAGCACTTAAATAACCAACCATAATCCCACAATCCATTTCCTACCTATTTTTAAGTAAGTTTACTAAGGCCTGAACATTTCAATCGGTTATAAAAACCCCAAATGACAGTAAATATTAATTCTTATTAATTAGGGATTTGTTTCAAAACTGAACAGGCTGTACAATAAAAAATATTATAATAAACCAGAAAGTTTTACACTACACAGATTTCAAAATTATATTACATTCTGTTTTAGATGGGATGCTTTTTCAGAAACATAAAATGACCTAGTATCTGTTAATTTTTCACACTTCATCTAATGAATGATTTGTTGATGCTTTGACACTACAGTAAATCTCTGTGGCCAAGGGTGTTCTGTTTACTTGTAAACAATGACCGTAGGATTCAACATGACACGGCACTTTTACTGGGTAAAGAATTACAGGTTGTGAATGCAGTTTCATGTCAGAGTTTAAAGACTGCTGTTTATTTTTCTTCACATTAAAATAATCAGATTTGTTCAGGGTTTCGCAGCAGCTGAGGGTGTGGAGCCTGAAGCCATGTGAACATGTCTAGTTTGTTGTTCTATACATCACTACCAGACACAGCAATAAGGGATTCTTACTTGCAGGAAGAGTGGCAGGAGTGAATTACCATCAGGAAGAAAAAGGTGGTGCAGGGAGATTCTGCTACCATTTTTTCCTTTGTCTCACGGATCAGGTGGCACTGGGTAGGTCTGTTGGTGAATATTGTTTGGAAGTAAATCACCCTTTTTTTGCACTTTCATCGTTATTATTGTTGCTGTTACTGTTTGCTTTCTTATCTAATTTCTGTTTTCAGTAAATTGCTTGTATCTCAGCTTGGGATCTCTGTCTTTTTTGTCTCCTCAGGAGGAAGGGAAAAGAGGAACTTCCGGTTTTCTTTTTAAAGGTTGCACTAAATTAGGGAATACCATTCCTAAACCATGACATGTATGCATACCTTAAATGATGAATTTTTTCATGGTAGCTCCATTAGCTTAAACCTTTTCTCTCTTACAGTGTATTCTTCCTCCATTTTCCTTTCTTTCCCCTTTTTCTTTTAATTGTTGTTTTTCTTTATCCTGTGAAATCCTTTTTCTTTCTCCTTTTCCAAAACATCATTGCAAGCCTCTTACAAATACGGAAATGCAGCAAGGTAGTTGTTTTGTCCTTTGCCTCATCACTGCAAGATGAAGTGGTTTCAGTAGCTGAGACTGTACAAAAAGTGGGTGGGAGTCAGATTGCCTCTTATTCTGCTTTTTCTTTTTTTCTAGTGCTGTAACTCCATCTGGCAAACAGAGACAGCTTCACTTGTGTAACTTCTGAAGAGGCTGAAAGCCTCAATAAAACCCAAAGCTAGGACTGGATGGCTGTTGCAGACATCAAGAACAGTCTGAAGAAAAAATATGAAGTCATTGAAGACACTTATGGGACAAAGAAACTTAATTTGCATTTTGAAAACCAAAAGGATTCGGATGAACAGGAATTAGAGTACACTGGTCAAGAACCTGATTTTCCATTTCACAAAGTTTTCCATGTTTTTTATGTCTTTTCTTGTTTCAAATCAAACTAGAAACATTTTTAAAAGTCCTCCAAAGCAAGTTAAAGCACAAAAATGTCCAGGTCCATAAAATCAATACATTTTCATCCTTTTGAAACTTTTAATTATTTTTTTATGATTTTAAATTAATTTTAGAACTATACCTAAAGCCTTCAGTTTTTGCAATACTTTTCTCTGAAAAAAAATCCAAAATATGTCCTATTTAAAAAATGATGAAAATTACATTATTTGAACAGAAAAAAAATTTGAAATATTCCTGATCATATCTGTACTGATATATAATAAACAGCTAATTATGTCAGTAGAACTGGGAAGACCTTCAGCTGATTATTTTGTAATTCAGTATGCAAAGACATATTTTTCCCACCTGGACTGAGTCACAAAAGAATTTTGCATATAGTAGTGTTGGAACATATGCTTTAATAATGAAGTGCTTCACCTTTCCTTGAGTGGATGTAAGTAGAAGTGACTGACATACCACAGACTAGTAGTTACTAGGGCAAAAAGAAGGCTTCCCTTAAACACCCGCACCATTACACAGATTTCTTTTCCCTTCCTCATCTCACTTGCAATGGTATCTGATTTCATTACCATAGGAATAACCATATGTGTTAAACCATATGTTCCATTTTTCAAATGAAAAAATGGCCAAGATTAACAGCAAAAAATAAATTTGTGGTTAACTACATAAATTTAGAATTTAAATGTCAGGATGTGCAATAAAACTTCAGTTTCTGGCATTTTTTTATTTTTTTTTTAATTTGCTTTTAATTATGTTGCAAACTGTGACATCACAATGCCTGCATCCTTGGAGTGTATACTTATGACAAAAGCTAAAATAAAGAAATAAGAATGTCAATGAAGAAATAAATCTGATTAATCTGTCAACCATTTTATTAGTCCCATGTACTGTGGGACCTCAGGTGTGCCTCTCAGTTCCTGAAATGGACACATGTCTTATCTGTGACCTAACTACATTAGAAGTTAAGATTGAGGCACACAGGCCTTCCCTTTTTATCACTCTGAGTTTCCATGAGAGTAAAATCAAGCTGTGCACACCAGAAATCAGACATGCCCTGCTTCAACAAGTTCTCTGATCTGAATAATCTGGGACACAGGATGGGCAAGAGTGACTGACGAAACCTGTCCCATATTTACCGATTGCTTTGGCTTAAATGTGATTAGTATAATGCCAAACTGACTACCATACTATCCAAATTTGAAAGGAAAGGGAACACTGGCTTCTTCACATAATAATTCCTGCATTATGCCTGTAAAGCATAGTTTGTAGTAAGGGTATCTTGCTAAGTGAGAATTATTACCAATAACTTTCAGTTTTTACTTTGAGAGTAAAATGACATTTGCCGATCACAGGAGAGCTGCTTAGCTCAAGATGTTGCAAATATATTGCTCCATCTACCCCAAGTGCCCTGTTCCAAAGCATCTAATCCACTTCATCCTAATATTGTATAATGAATTCAGAAACACTTTGACAGAGGTAAGGATTAGAAGTCTTTATGCACAGTATTCTAAGTGAAAGACATGCCTAAACAAGAGGGTTTGGCAGAGGGGAATTCAGAAATTCCATAAGTAAAGAACTACCTTTTTTAGGACAAAACAAGTAACAAGTTTTGACATATGCTTTGCTTCCTCATGGATTTTCTCTGCCAACAGAAACAAACTAGAAATGAGTTCTTCAAATCCAAGCTGGGATTTTGAAAAACGAAAGGACATGGGAGATTTCTTTACATCCTTCATTATTTTTTAGTTTTTATTTTTGGAAATACTGAACATCTACTCTCCTAACATTTTATTCCATCGACTGAGTTTTGTTTAGGTATCATCTGTAAAACTGATATGTTACTCTGGTTAACTCTTGGCTACCCAAATGATTTTGTAAATACTCACACTTCTAAAATGTGCTTATATATTGAGTTACTGCATGCCAAATTTCAGCCCACAAGATACCCTCTGTTGAACCTTAACAGCAGATTGCAGTGATGCAGTTATGCCTAGAACAGTACTATGGATGTTGACACTATACTCTATTTGGAGGTTGTTCCAGCCTAAAGTCTTTCATGCATGATGGTGCAAGTTGCTGCATGCAGAAGTCCCAGGAAATCTTATTGGAAGAGATTTCAGGACTGAAATTATGACATGTGATGGGAAGGTTCCTCAGGGATGAAGAAAATGTGGTTGTTATATTTTACTGAAATACAGTGAACATATTGTGTTACATTACCCTATATAGAAGAAAACCTTCAGTATTGAATTATTTGTTATTTTTGGGGTGGAGGGAGGAGGAGGGAGAGAGTTGGGCAGGGGACTAGGCAAAGACAAAAGTACACTTGCCAACACATATGGAATCACAACGTTGTTGGCAAAACAAAACATCATGCAAACTGCAGTATGAGTTTCATTTAGAATTTTTATAAGGTACTGTGTTGGTTTTGCACTCTGTTTTTTGGTAGCGGGGGAGCCACAGAGGTGGCTTCTGTGAGAAGCTGCTAGAAGGTTCATGCTACCATGTCCAGCAGAGGCAATCCCTCATCACTCTGAAGATGGACATGCTGCTGGCCAAAGCTGGGCCAGTTAGGGAGATTGGTAGCGCCTCTGTGATAACCTATTCAAGAAAAAATTCAAAACACAGTGCACAGTTTTTTCTTTTAGTCACAGATGAGGAAGAGGTGAGAACATGTGATGGAAACAACATGTACACGCCAAGGGCAGTGGAGAAGGAGGGGCAGGAGGTGCTCCAGGCAAGAGAGCCAAGATTCCTCTGTAGGCCATGGTGAGACCGTGGTGAAGCAGCTGTGCCCCTGCAGTCCCTGGGGATCCACAGGGGATGCAGAGATCCACCCACAGCCCCTGGGGATCCATGGGGGATGCAGAGATCCACCCACAGCCCATGTGGATCCATGGGGGATGCAGAGATCCACCCACAGCCCATGGGGATCCATGGGGGATGCAGAGATCCACCCACAGCCCATGTGGATCCATGGGGGATGCAGAGATCCACCCACAGCCCATGTGGATCCATGGGGGATGCAGAGATCCACCCACAGCCTGTAAGGATCCACGGGGGATGCAGAGATCAACCCGCAGCCCATGGGGAGGTGCCCATGCTGGACCAGATGGATGCCTGGAGCATCACAGGCTCTGTGATCCAGTGGGAGACACAGTGGAGAGGGCTCTGCTTCCAGGCTGGAGCAGCCTTCCCTGGAGGGTTGTGCCCCATGGAAGAGAGACCCACGCTGCAGCAGTTTTGGGAGGTCTGTGTGTCCATGTCAGGGACTCATGTTGCAGCAGTTCTAGCAGGACTCATGAGAGTGGATCCATGTTGGAGAAGCTCATGGAGAACTGTGTCCTGTGGGAAGGGACCCCACAGTGCAGCAGGGATGTCATTCTAATTAGGAATGGCGAAAAGAACGACACAGACTCTCAAGGGAGTCAGAACAGAAGAAATCCTTAGTTTATTGCTCCAGGCCTGTTTTATAGACAGATACGTGGAAAGTACAGAAAGGAAACTCTTATTGGTTAGTAAACTGCTACATTACCATCATTGGTCAGTGGGGCTCACCACCCCCGACTTTCTCCTGCAAGGAAAACAAGGAATACAAAATAACACCTGCAAGGCTGTTTTGTGTCCCTGAGGATTGTTTTAATTCCTTCTCATGTTTTTCCCAGGCTACTTTCTCAGGCAAGCCTGAGGAGCTGTGCGGCCTGTAATCTGTACAGGTACTCTGGTTCAGATTTAGCATCCATACAGGGGAAAGCCTCCTCCCTGAGCAGTGGGAGAGAATCATCAGGTGATGAACTGACCAAAACTCCCATGCCCTGTCTCCCTGTGCTCTTGGTGGGAAGGAGGGAGGGGCTGGGGGGAAAAAGGGTGCTTTAAGGGTATATAATGTCTCATTATCCTCCTCTGACTCTGTTAATAATTAATTCACTTTGTACCTTTAAGTTGAGCCTGTTTTGCCCTTGGAGTGTTTTCTCTTGGTCTTTATCTCAGCTCATGAACCCTTCATTAATCTTTTTTTTCTCTCCTCTGCCTCTCTCCCCCCAGCAGTGGCAGGGGAGGGTGAGCAAGTGGCCTTCGTGGGTGCCTTGCATTTGGCCAATGTCAATCCACAACATGTACCCAACAGGCTGAAAAACAAGAAAGCACAAAATTAAGCCCTTGTGCTGTTTTTTAAAAAATTCTCCCTTCACTTGCTTTATATCACAAGTACTTTTTTTAATTTTGGCAGACTTGTAATAATATCCTTAATTCTGTTCATTCAAATTCTTGTAAAATTTTCTGGGTGTTATTCAGTGTTCATTTTTTATTAAACCAATAACTCTTTGGCTGTTTTCAAACCGTGATCCCTTCAGTCCCATCTGTTCTAGTCATACTTTTAAGCCTTTGATTTTCATGCAGGATGATTTAGTTTGGGCTTGACCCCAGGTTGGGAGTTTTTTTAAGTAAATCAGCTGGTGTAATTAAGCAAGAGTTAAGTTGCTAGGGGATGGCTGAAATAGGCAATTACCTGCTTCAGTTTTTGCTTCCTAAGCAGGATAGAAGATCATTTGCAGATTTGCCATGGCTTTTTATTATATAAAAAGGAAAAAAAAATTACAAATATTCATGCCTCCTTCAAAGCATTCCCTGAAACTCTTCCCCATGTAATATTTACAAACATGACATTAAACAAAACTTACAAGTGTCTTAGTAATTATTAGGGCATCTGTTGCACCATGATCTTACTTTCTGCCACAAAAACTTTCTTCAGAAAACCACACTGACTTTCTCCAGAAGACCCTGTCCCACTTTTGGATTGCCTGTCTGCAGCCAGGTTGAAGAATGTTTAGAAGGTCTCTGCATCTCTGGAGACTGGATTACTGTTTTGAAAACTTCTGTTTCCCCTAGTGAGATGCATCTGATAGCCCAAAGAAGTCAGAGTTAGACTGAAAGGAGATATAACCTAGGGATCTAAGTTTAAATTAATAGACATTTATATGATTGACTACAGGTTTTCGGTAATGCAAACAGGTTTCTCAGCCACAAAAGCCAAGACTTTTGGCCCACATTTCTTTCACGGAAAAAAAATACTATTTTTCCCCCCACCAAACTTGTCAAGTTATCTGTTTTGAACTTTACATCAGTGTGGTCTAAAGTCTTCCCATAAGTGTTAAGGCTGTGAATATCTTAGGTAACCCCTGCACTTTGCAGCCCTCTTTGGTAGGTGGGTAACTGATACCTTCTGTGGTGGGTTCCAGCATAAATTGCTAACCTACTCCCGAGGGGACAGAAATAAAAACAGTACTTCTTACAAATTAAGTTTAACAAAACAGTCCAATTTTGTTGAAAGCAAGGTTCAACTGCCAAAGATCTACAGTGTGAGGCTTTGGAGCTTCACATCATAGCTCAGCTTGTTGGCAGTCTTAGTCAGTCTGGGTCCAGGTTAGGTAATGGCATCTCAGTTAACATTTTCCTGGAACACTGCTAGTGCTCCAAGCATTTCCTGAAATATGCTTCAAGCTCTCTCTGGTAATGGATATCTAGCTTAATAAAGTCCAGGGTGCTATCAGAAAACATCTTGAATTGGTGCTTAGTATCTCCATTGCCAAGCTTTTGGCTTTTCTTGCGTTTGCCAGACATGATATCAAGACAAACACTCACTGACCAAGCAGGGGAAGAAGAAAGAGTTGTTTACCCTTTTTCTGGTCTGGCCCACTTCCAAGTGATCTCCTTGTGTTCCATCTTGAAGAATGACAAAAGGGAGGAAGACTCCACTGCAGAAAAGGAAACAAACCTTGGGCACCAAGTTTACACTGCCTTCTGCTTTCATACTAACTCCATATTTGAGAATTAGGGGGAAGTTCTTGTTTGTATATCTGCCTCTGTAGTTCAGCTGGGCTAGAGATGGATGAAACTGGTAAGCCACTGGGCCAACTCTTCTTCTGTTACTGAAAGTACTGAGTTAGATGCACTGCAACACACTGTAAGAGGACAGACCTCAATCCTCATTTTCCAGATGAATTGGTAAGGACCAAACTATTACTTAGAAAAGTAATTCTCCATTTGAGATCTGGAAAAATCTCCACTTGTAATGTAGAACCTCCAGAAACTTTGGGATCTATCTGAAGGTGTTATTCCAAAAACCTGGATTTATGGTTCACCATTCTCTCCATCTTCTCAAAATAATTTAAGTCTTTGCTGCTTATGGGAGAGCCCTTTTTGAGTTTTGTGTATTTTTGATATTCATTCTGAGATATCTTTTTCTTCTTGCAGATAGATAGAGGAAATTTATATATATATAGCATGAACTTCTATGAGTTGAGTCTCTCCAGTGGACTGACTGCTTTGCAGAAGTGATATGGGAGATGTTACATTTCTGTCTTTCTGTCATAGCCAAATTTTTATGTTTGTCCTCATTTTATAATGTTTATAATGCTCTGCAACATCAAGCAAGGAAATGGCCCACACCTCTTTTGCAACTACTGACCTTCCTCAGCTGCACATTTTCCTACTGTCCTGAATTTTTTTCTGTGTTATCCTCAGTGTTGTACTAAGAAACACTTGAGCTGCTCTTATAACTCAACCCACATACTTTTCTATGTTAGCATACCTTTTAGGTAATTTATAAAACTCGTAAGCTGAATCAAACTAATAAGTATAATATTCTGGTTATAAACCTCTACAGTTGTTATTTTTAATGTTTTCTCTACCTCAGCTTTAACACTTATCAGCCAGAATATGGAATTCTTTACCTAGATCAGTGTTTATAGGATCAGCACCTAAACTAATAGTAATACCTCATAAATATATTCTAAAATGGCAGACCCCATCAAGAGAGCTAATAAGTAAAATGATTTCAAGTTGCTTTACATACTTCCCAGCTGTTTTCTCCTCCCAAATAAATAATTCATACTTGCCTTTATTTTTTATTACACAGAGGGACAAAATCTAATTGCTTTTGAAATTAATTAGGGAGATAATTATAAATTGCTCAGTACAATAAAAAGTGATGAATTAAAAATAATTTTGGTACTATAAAAAAAAGTCATGCCTCTAATAACAAAGATTTGTTCTGCAAGATAAAATTACACTTTTCTTTTGGATTAGAAAATATATTTCTAATATATTATATACTTGAAGGTCAAATTAAATGTTTTATAAGGTAGTAGTGATAAATATGCAACCACAACACATAATCCTACCAACATGAAAGACATTTCCAAGTATCAAATAAAGAGTTTGATTTACAATAAAGCCCTATATTACACCTTTTAAAAATGAATCTTCTTCATCTTGGATCCAAGTAAATTGGACAAAATATGTGAATGGTTATGAAAGATCTTTAACAGTTTCCAGACAAAACTCTTTATGTGTATAAAGGGAAAAAAAAAAATTAAGACGTGATTTAAGGTTTCCTTTAACAGGGCTTGTTTTTTGTTTGTTGGGTTGTGGGTTTATTTTAACTCTGGAATGCAACGTAAGAAGTCAGGACCTGAAAGCTTGACATTTGGTTGTTTTGTTTCAAGCCTTTCTATTCCTCCATGTTCCACAGGGAGAGAAAAAAACTTATGTTCTTTCTGTCTTCCTGAAGCCTTTCTGTAATCACAGCACTCTTTCTTAGATATTTTAGACTCATTGCTGCAATCTGGAAATTTATACTGCAAATCAGATGAGTTATAAACGATGTCAGCTAACTAAACTAAAAGGCAAAATTGTTACTTGTGTATGGAGGTATAATTTTTAACTCCTTATCCAATAGGAAAAAATGTTCTAAACTTTTTCTTCACAACACTTTTATGCTTTTCAGCTAGCTGTCTATCAGTGTGAAGCATACTGTCAAGTACAAATAAATTAGAGCATATTTACTTTAGCTGGCAGAAAACTTGACATTGTAAATGAGTATTTGGGGAATAGTGCAGTACTAGATAACCTTCCAGCAGAGGTTGACTGCACCACTATGTGCAAAAGTTTCCTTTTACATTAAGTTAAAGTGGAAGATTAAATCTAAATAGAGAGGGGGGGGAAAAAAGTGATCTGGGTGGAGATAATCTAAAATAGATTTAGATTAAATTTAAGTTTTCCTTTCAGGAAAGGGAATGAAATATTGAAATTTCAATGAGGCAATTATTCAAGCTTCAGTCCATTTTCCTGCATTTTGTGGCATCCCACTGGCTTATATTGTTTTCTCCTGCTTTTGGAAGTCTCTCTTTTTTTTTTTTTTTAGCATTTCATTGCTTCCATTTCTTCTCCTGTCTCTTTGTTTACCATTCTTCCCTGATTTTGGGATTTCAACGGGGATAATTTTGTCAAGTTTTGGTCTTTCTCGCTGCACCTCCTTTCACCTCAGTACATTTGCTCATAGTCACTCCATTTGCAAATTTTCTGGTTTTTTAAAATTGCATTTTATTTGATCATATCTCCTTTCCAGGGTGTTTGTTACACTCGATTCTCTGATTTCAAGCATTTTTTCAGGAGGAGCTTTGACTCATCCTTATGTATTTCTTAGTGCGGAATTACTATTGTGAAATGCTGAGACCTGATGTAGAAATAGCATCTAATACTGGGTCTTGTATGCAAAAAAATGGTCATTCTCTGCGACTTTTTTTAAATGGACTTTTCTATGTATTAAAGGGTCTTTATTCCCACCTTCTAATAATTACTTTTTTGCTTGTGTCTATGCTTATTCAGGCAGACCTCATGATCACAGAATTACACAATGTCTAAGTTTGGAAGGGACCATCACGTCCAACTTTCCTGCTCAAACATGGTCATCCTACAGCACATTGCACAGGATTGGTTCCAGATGATCAGAATTGGATGTGAAGACATAGGTAGAAATAGTTTTATTACTTAACTGGGCCTTTTTAAAATCTTGTTGGGCCACTAACTAGTTTGTTCTTCTGATTAATTCCAGCTGAGCTTGTTAACAATATTGAATCGGAAAGCACCATTTTTGAGTTGAGAATTAGGAATGTGGAGATGTCTTTATTACTGTTTAATTTCAAGACCGAATATTGAAGAACTACACTTTAGAAGTTAAATATGAAAACTGTATTTCTAAGTTCAGCTAGAGAATATAGATCAGGAAATCACACTGGTATAGGGTAAAGAGAACACATACAGTGATTTATTTCCACAACTGTAATGTCTAGTATTTATGAGTTGGGTCTGGTGTATAAGAAATATTCCAAATGAAGCATATCAAGTTTACAATCTATGTAAATCGATTGAAAAAATTGTAGCAGCACTAAAACTGTTTTGTATGACATAAAATACATTTAGAATTTAGCACAAATAGAGTGCAGAATCAGAAAATAACGTTAAAATAATTTTAAGAAGCCAGTGATAAAGTGTCTTTTCATTCCAGTAAAGAGAACAAAGGTCCTTTAAGAACTTTTGCAAGTTTGAGGACAATTATCTTTTCTTACTCTTTCATACAAAATAGTTCAGAAGGCAGTCTTTCAGCAATGTAAAGGGTGTTGTGCTTGTCTGCAGAGGTAAAACATTCCCAAAGCTGTAGAAGAATACTGAGCACCAGCTGCAGATCTAGAGCTTGATCTAGAACTTCGACCAGTGTCACGGTACAGCACTTTATGTACCAAAGATCAGCAGATGATACAATTTCCAGTCAGAACCTGGTCAAGAAATTTCCATTCTGCACCATTCCATTTTGAACAAAGGGAGAGGATGATAGTTAAGAGCTGAAGCAAAGTTTACATCCAATGCTTGTGTGACCAAAGTTGTCAGTATTCCCTTTTCAAGGCTTATTTTGCATCTGAATCTTTAACAAAAAATAATTGTTACTATTTTGGGATTTTGTAAGTGAGACCAAATATATGTCACCTTCTTATGAACAGCAGTATGAAAAAAAGGAGGACAACTACTATAAAGCAGAGATAATTCTGTATTCTTAATGGATCTTACATTCATTTAAAATATATATATATATGTACCTGGAGCTGTTAACTATGACTTTCTGGAAATGTTTGAGTTTTGACAGCAAAGATAGAATAATTTGCATTTTTTATGTTTTGGGAAATATTTGCATTAGAAAGCATTTTGTGAACATATACAGCTAGCACTTCCATGTCTTTTTGTGAATAAAATATGATCTTTGAATGATTCAATCTGATCTATGAAGCTGTGGTATGTTTTAGCACAAAATAGAATCTGAGTTTTTGTCCAAGTTCCTACCCATCCAAATGCAACTCAAAGCGATATTTAAAAGTTTGAGCAATAATATTTTAGTTCACCACATGCAAACTATTTACAATTAAATATATTGAATTAACAAGACAGAAAAAGAGTCCATATTTGGAAAAAATGTGAATGATGACGTACATTCAGAGAGAAAATACTCAAGCTAGCCAATGCTAATTTTAAATAAAAGAATTGCGTTCGTCTTCCATATGCCTGGCTTATTATTGAAAAATGTGTGTTTATATTTTTCTACCCATCATGCAAGTTTGGCAAAAACTGATCTCTGTTGGATGGGATATTTGCACTGTAGTAGAAAAATATATCTTGGCGGGGAGGATGTCAGGTACGATTAAGAAAAAACAATGGGCGTATGTTTTCTTAAGAAAGTATATGCTTTCCCTTAGTGAATTTATTATAGTGGAGATGGTAAATGTCAGAACTTGTTTAGGTAAAGGTCTTTTTTCTGTGTTCAGAACTGTATATGTTAATGTTGGGGTTTTTTTGTAGCTAATTTAACTCATCTTTCTAAATGTATTCTGGAAGAATCAGAAATTCCTCATTCTCAGTATTTTTAAAAAAGTAAATAAATACCCTGAATACACCTTGTCACCTTAAGAAAGATTATAGTTGTAATTTTGTAATTCCTTTTGTCACGTCTTCAACACTTTTGCGTTACTTTTCCTTTCTATGTATGTAGAGCCCATTATTGCAATCACATGCCATGAATATTTAAGCTGCTTCTTAAATCACCTTGGAAACACCTATGATTGTTTTGTCTCAGCTTTTCATGACCCTGGCTTCCACAGTGTAGCTCCCTCCTTTCACGGCTGTCCTCCAGCTCACATCTTAACCTGCAGGTTGGGCAGAGGCACTGCACAGGGGTCCTGCAGTCATGGCCAGACCCAGGCCTAAGAGAAGACCCACAGAACACCAAGCTTTATTTTCACAAAATAAACCTTTTGGCTATATCAGAATTATGAAGAACCCCTTAATTTCTCAGGAAGGAAAATTACATTTTAATTATCTGGGTGCCTGTTTGGAACTTAGGAACAATCAAGCCTTGATAGCTAAGCCACCCATCCCACTAGCTATTCCTCATTTAAAAGTCCTTTAGAAACACTTCTTGACTGTGATTTACCTTAACAGTGCTTGATGAAGGCACAGAATGCTGGCTCATGGACACTTATTGTCCACTAGGACCTCCAGGTTCTTCTCTGCAAACCAGTTTTCCTGCAGGTCAGCCCCCAGCCTGTACTGGTGCCTGGGGTTATTTAGTATGATTAAAGGATTAAAGGATTTCAGGGAGAAGTATCTGATATAAGATCAAAGAGCCAAAGTAGCTAAGAGATAGGAAAAACTCTGCCATAGGATTTCCCATCCTATATTGTTATAAAACCAGGTATAGGCATAATAAATATAATTAAGAATAAATCTTCTCACGCATGTTTTCGGATTAGTTTGACACATAGATTTTGAGAAAAATAAGTGACTTTCAAAATTCATGCATGTATGCAGGTAGAAAATAAGACTACTCTCTCGCATAAGCATGCCAAAAGTACGATATTTGTGACTTATTGAGAGTTTAAAAGCACCACCATTTTCAATTATAGGCTAGCAGTCAGATAGCAATCTTAGAAAATTCCCAGTTACTGCAATCTGCTGTGTCTACAGCAAAAGTTAGACATGCATGTCATTGGAAAGAATTTCCTCTATTTTGCAAGCTTGATATCAAAAGTTTTCCAATCTAAAAATGCACATGTTCATTCCCACTCAGAACAACATTATTACATTTGGAGAAGTTAGTATGTCATCCCTAAAGATAATAATTTTCATTGAAAAGGTTTTACATCGAAAAAAACACTGAAAAAGTTACAAAATCAACATTTTCTGCAGACTCAAGAATTGCTGACTTAATCTGCACTAGAATGACATGCAAATGGACTTTACAGTCTTTGCAGTCTTTAATTTATATCTTAATCGGGATGTAACTTTTCAAAATTAATGGTCTTTTTTATGTGAAGTTGAAGAATGAAATGGAAGTGGTCTCACCATTTTATAGTCAGGAAAAGAGGGGAAGGAAGTTGTGATCATGCAAATGCACTAAGCAAACTTGAAAAAAAACCAAGATCACAGATCAAATTGAAGTTTCACAGACCTGGAAGGATGCTTCTGGGATAAAATTGGATCCAGCTGTAAGATGAAATGACTCAGAATTTAATAATCCATGTTATTCAAATAATTTTCCTGAGTTTATTAGTGCTTCATCCTGCTGATTGTGTTAAAGCTTCATTTGGACAATTTATTTTAATAGAAATTAAAGTGTTAATAGTTCCAAATTATTCTGAGAATTCTAGTATGACATGGAATCCAAGTAAAGAATTAGTTTCTTTCTTTCCTCTGAGGTTTTCAATGATCCTAATGAACCGATTAGCTTAAGTGAATGCATAGTCATAGTTTTTTCCCCTCCAGAATAAACAATTCTAAGGGTCTTTGTAATAATTACTCAGAAAACACCAGTAATCTCGCCAACTAGAACTGTAGGCATAAGCTTTGTGTTCCCTTTATTTAACAAGAAGTGACTTTATTCAATAGCATACTATTGCAATGGTTTTCAAGACTTATTTCAAGTTACCAGTTAAGGCAAACAGAAATGTGAATTTTAAGTAGCAGGAACAGTTCAGCTTTCCCATAAGTCCTTATTCTTCTTTTCCCTCTTCCTCTTCTTCCTCTTTCTCTTCTGTTTTCATTGGAAGTAACATCACACTATTACTTTTATTTACAAGGCAAATTTGTATTGATTTGATTTGCTGAGAAATTAATTCAGATCAGCTATCTTCTGTTCAATATGCCTGTATAACTTTAGTCTGCAGCTATTCTTGTCAAGAAATAGATTACGAATTACAAGGTGCTTGCTGTACATTTGCATATTCTGAGTTTGATATTTTGCAGTAATAACCCATCTTTTAAGGTTTACATTCCCTCTGGGATAGTGCTACTCATTTAAGGGCAATTCAGATGGGAATAAAAGCATGGTTATCTTTGCTGGGTAGTAAAACTAGTATTTAAGAAGAAAGAAATTTTAAGCCTGGTGTTGATAAGTGCTGTTGATCAGCTGATTGTCAGCTTAGCAAAGCAGAGCACTAAATTGTCACTCTGTGGGATAAATTGGCAGTAACTTAATTGTCTGAAAGTATAAATCTAAATAATTCCTTTTGTGAATCCTCTGTTATTAGTAATGAGACGCAGACATTTAAAGGAAGGGAAACAATTAATCTTAAAAGCTTCTCTCTCCACTGAAGATTAAAAGAGGTATTCACCTCAGTTGTACAGTTTTCAGATGTCTGGAGAAAATGAAAGCAACTTACTGCTTCTTTAAGAATCTGGTGCTGAGCAAGGAAGATAACATGATGTACCAAAGTTCTCTGTACATCCCTTTCCTTTGTAAAATGGAGATCCATAAGCACAAATATTTTCAGACCTATTTTATGCGTTAACATTTGATTTCTGCTTTGAAGTGTCACTTTTATATATATTTATATTTTATATATATATAATATATAAAATTCTCTGACGTATAGCATCCCTCAGAAGTGAATTTTAATATGGGATCTGGAAAGGCTGTGGGTTGCACCCTTCCTGTATTCCCACATGTTAATCCTTCCCTTCTGATTTTGGAATGAATCACAGAGCGATAGTTTTCTCATGGAAGGAGACAATTTTATGGCATCTGTGTATGTTGCAATACCACTTGAAAAACGTAGTGTCAGGTTGCTATTTCGTACTGCTGCAGTATATATATAAAAATACAGTGCTATAAAATATATAGTCTGAATGGAAACTCCACAGTGTATGAATAATTTTCAACCAAGCATGTGTCTTCCAGAGTCAAAAGAGAACATCTAACTGGAGCAGAACCAGAGTATCAGGGAGCTTAAGAACTGCCCAACTGCAGACCAAAGGGAAGCAAAAATTGAATTTATCTAAGCAATAGTTAATTTTACTTTTTTTCCTCTCTCCTAATGTGCAAAAAAATCAAAGATGTTAATTTTGAGCAGAATACTAGATAAGGTGGAATGCCAACAGAGCTGTTCCTTCTCAGTTCATTTGGTTGCATAGGAACCTATTTGAATTCTCAAAAACAACTAGAGCTATTGACAAAAATACTCCTAAAGAATACTTCCTGTGGCACCTAACAGGTGGGACTTACAGGACTATCAGTTTGTGACTATGCACTTGTTTTTCACCAAGCCAAATAAAGTAAATTCTGGCGATCTCTATAGAAAGTGCAGTAAGTCATGATCAGTGACAAGACCTATCACTGCATTATTTTATAGTATGATTACTCTTATAAAAATTTTAAACTATGTATTTATTTACTTTATACTTTCAGAGAAAACAGAAAAACAAGACTACTTGTATACGATGTTTTAGCTCTTTACCTCTCCCCTGTTTCTGCCACATAAAACATGTCCAGACTTGCGGTCCTGTTCAAAATACTAAAGAGGCAAACAGTGTTTGTTTCAGGAAAAGAAAAGCCTTACATTTGTTAAATCAACCGAGAAAGGAAAGCTAGATTCATTTACATTTTTATGTGTTCTGCAGAAATCTGTCAAGATTTCCACCTGACCTATTGTAATCCTGAGAATATCAATTGCAATTATATACTTCTATTTTCTTGTTATATGTTAAAAGGTTCTCAAGAATACAGTTAGAATATTGTTGTATTTATGTGTTGAATTTTTCATTTCTATTAATTGGAAAATAATTTTCTCATATATTTTATCAATATGAATATCAGAAATAAAATCATTAGCTGATCAGATAATTTCATTCAAGAAAGATTGTGATTCAAGACTTTGGAGTAAGAACAGAGTATTTTAAAACAGCTGAAGTTGGCCAAGTATTGTTAAAAAAAATGCCAGGTTTTAAAGTTAAATATCATTCTTTGTTGATCAAACATAAGGAAGAATAGTATATCCAAAACACAAACCCAAATAATTAATTCTGCCTGTGAAAACTGAGGAAGAAGTATAGTTTCTGTCTGTTGAAAGAACGTGAAGTTCTTTTTTCTTATTTCTTTTCACATGAAGTTATTTTTTCAACAGGAAAGCAGCAATGTATTTGAATTTGTTGTGACTGTGAGTGAAAATATAAGCAGGTTCAGCATATTGATTGTGTTATGCTCTCTCCAATAATCTGCATTCAATTTTTAAGATGCAGTTTTCAAAGTTTTCTTTAGCTTCAGATTTTTCATATTAGAAATGTCCCTTCTCAATAACTTTTAATGTGTTTACACATTCTCGTACTCAGTGTCTTGGAAACCTGATTGTAGCCAAGAATCTTCTGGAATAAAAGTAGATAAAGGTAACCAAAAATTACTCAAGGTCATGGAACTCTTAATGGAATTTTCAGTTTCTGTTCAGAATGTGAAAATCCATAAATTTTCAGTCTACATCCCGTATCACTCCTTTACCAGTTGTGGAAAGTGAATAAGAAGAAAAGCAGCAAGTAATGGTTTTATTAAGAGGGAATACTGTAGAACTTTTCTAGAGCACAAGTAAGATTTAAGAAAATCTCAGTTGTCCTTTGGTGGTACAACATATTTTTTGCCACTTGCAGAATGCTTTGTTTGGAAGGAGTGAGACGTGCTACTCCCTGTTCCAACCAGGCAGAGCAGAGCGAAGGGGCACCATCACTTCCCAAAGCATCCTTTTGATGCCAAGGAAGTCCAGGTTCACAGCTTACACACAATATGCTTTGAGAACCCCCAACATTTTTGTATGTTACAGATCCAGGACAAAAATGTAGTCTACATACTAGCATTTGTTTATTTTAGTGACGCAAAAACCAGAAAGATTATGATGTTTGCTGAACACTTTCATTTCCCTTTAGTTGTGCCTAAAGGGAAATGATGTTTTACTTAGTTTTGAAAGGTATGCTGAACTGCTGTGTTCTGGTCTTCTGTCAAATACAGGATTTCAGTCAATTTTTAAGTTCATTTTCACCAAAGGGTCCACACAGAGTATTCCCCCTTAACCCTTCTTCACAATAAACAGAACCATTAGAAGCCACTGTGTTTTCAAATACATATAAACCCTACTGCAGCAATGAATAATACAGCTTATATATCTTTCTTGCAAATGAAATAAAATTATATCATATTGTCTAATTTTATTCTTCAATGCACATAAAATGCCTGTGTGCATATATATATATATATGCATAGCACACATATGCTAGCACTCTTATCAGATAATGTGCCACAGAAAAAGAATAGATGAATTCTAGGCATCCCTATGTTTACTGAGAACCTTGGTGGAGTTTAGAAATAAGGATAAGTGGAGTGAAAAAATTCTCAGAGAATTCTCAAAGAACAACTGAACAGAAATGTCCATCAACTAGGTTTTGCAGATCAAATTTAGGTAACTCTGGCGCCAGCCAACTGTGGAGAACAGCTGGTGTGAATGCTTTTTATTCTATAGTTACCTAAAATACAGACATGTCACCTTACCTTGCCATCTGTCATCTGCATGTGGCCTCTGCAGATTGATGGGCTTTAGATGAGATACAGTGGGGAAGAGGTTATCATCTAAGTTTTAGACATGTTACACAAAACTGCAGTGGACTAGATAATATTGTCACAGAATAAAAACAGAATGCTGTGTCTGTGCTCACTAAAGACAAACTTTAAATTGTTTCTCTCTCTCTTAATGTGTAAAAATTCATGGGGTTTCTTTCATTTTTTATTTAATAGTAGTCTGTGTGTGTGACAAGGAATTGTTTCTTGGCTGCCAGAGGACAGTATTCTCCTGCTCATGAAAGGAGACCTTTGAGGCTTGTGGGACTGAACTTAACTTTCTTTTCTGTTCTGATTACAAGATTCTTTCTGGAGACTTGGAAAATGATTTGAAGAATTACAGAAGCTCTACAATTCATTGATGGAGTATATTGTACCCTTCATTGCTCTTTTTCTGACAGTTGGGTTTTATCTGTGGTAGCTTTACGACTAGCATTTTGGATGTGGGATCTCTTCCTGGATAAAGAAAAATTCTTGACCTTGGCTATTGATTTCAGACAGCAGAAGCTTTTGACTTGGATAAATGTTTTTTGGTGTGTTTTTTTTTTCCATTTTTGTTTTTTTTTGGTATTTTTGTTTGTTTTTCCATTTTTTTATTGCTTTAGAATGACTCATGTTTAAAGATTAATGAGAATTTTAACAAAAGTTTCCAAGTGGTCCTCAGAAATTTTTATTGACTGGTTATAAAATATTTTGAGCCTGGATGTTTTTTTGTTCACAAGTTGCACATTTTCTCCTTTTTCCTAGCCCATTATACTAATTACAATACATACTAACTTGACAATATATTTTCACCTGTGATAGAACATCTTTTGTCTAATCCTATAATTTTTTGGCCACCTGACATTTTGGCATAATCATTGTCAATCTTTTGTCTGGAGATTAAATTTTTTCAGCTCTATATAGAGAATGAAACAAATCTTTTCTAAATCATTCCTTTCCACTCAACTACATTAATTGCTTTGAACTTACAGCACAGAGTGAGGGAGGGAAAGGTGGTGTAATTAGCTGGAAACTGTGTGAATGCTACCTGCAGATTATGAACAGCTTCTGGAAATCTACTTTATTACAGATGTCTTGAACAAATATCACAATACTGACTCGTCTAGGAATACCACAGTCATGGTTGGAAATAGCCTTTATTTTTGTTTTGCAATTCCCATAATGTAGAAGGCTTGCCTGTCAGTATTGTTTCTTTTTTTAAACACTGGATTTTACATATGAGTCTATGGTGAATAAAATATATCTTTGTGTCTGCTTCTCCATGAGTGATAGAAAAACAGCTCTAATGTATGTAATGGAAAATGCTTTTTTTCTGTATGTAGCTCTAAGTGCCCTGTATCATTAGTAAATTTGTTCCTGTTTCCTTGACCTCAGTTCACTAGCCTAAATGGGGAGACATTTCTGATTATTGCAGACTACTGCAGAATCCTTCTCCAATTACGATTTTGTTAATTTAATTCTGGATTTAAATTATTTTTTGAGTTGTGTGGAAAGTGACTATTTGTAAAAAAAAGTGTGGAATTTTCCTCTTGCATTCATCAAGCTAACACAGTTAATTAAGAAAAGAGAACAAACAAAGCAAAATAAAAATCCTAACAAATTAAAAAAAATTCACAGATGCCAGTAAAGTTGATAGAAAGTACTGTTGTTCTTGCAGCATGCTTTTCTTTGGGCCTCTCTTGCTCCCTCTTTCTCTTGCAGAGCTATAGCATTTTCTTTAAAATTCTGCCTTCTGTAGAATAACCATCTGACAACACACCTGGAAATACACTGAGTTCAATAATCTCGTAAATGAAATTTGTGGGGCAGATAATTAACAGATGTTCCCTGTACCCTGTTCTTTTCTAGAAGGGATTTTACTTTATGCTTCTGAGTTTTAGACTGATTAAAGTTAGTGTGTTTATTGCAACTAAGGAGGAGGCCTCTTTTTCTGTGGCTGTGACAGGCCAGGTCGGTGTTTGTGTAGGTTGTTTCCAAGACCTTTCCTAGTCCAAGTATGCCATAAGTCGTTGTATTCTGACTTACCTGTATCCACACTGAATGGTGGTTGGGTCTGTAAGGCATAATATGTCCCACAGGCCCTCAAATTTGCCTGCAAAAAATCTCCTTTAATGGTAGACATACAGATTTCCTTAGTTTTTGTGAGGTTGAACTTCCCATGAGTTTTCTAAGTAAAGCTACACACAGTGTAATAGCAGGACCTGACTGAAACAGTTGGCTGAAAGTAGGAATAGTTATGACAGAAATAAATTATGAGCAATTAATACAGAAGTGGGAAAAATATGTTTGTATAACCAACAGGTTGACAGTTGCAAAGGAGGTAAGCATCATACACGCAGAGAGCAGAACTGATGTTTGTCTTCTGAATTTGCCCTGGTTATTGCTAACCCCACTATCTGCAGTATCATTGGAAGTCTGGTGGATTTTCACTGGAGGAAATACGTACTGTGGGTATCTGCAGCTCTGATTCAATTGTTCTCCAGTGTTATATTAGTGTTTGCCTGCTGTAAATGGCATTCTCTGCTGCTGGGTGCATATATGACTGTCCAGCCTCTCCAAAGGTGATGAATGTGGTGACTTCACTGACACTGATCCACTGAGTTGTGACAATTTTCTTAGGTAGAGTATTCTGACACCTTTTTCCTCCCGTCATTTCTCCCACTGTCACAAGCTCTGCCTGTAGCAGCAAGCTCACATCATGAGCTCGATGTGCAGGGCTGAAAGGATGTGTGAGCTGAAAGCCTGGAACTGTGCACATCACACGTAGCTCAGGCAAACAGAAAGTGGCAGAAGCAATAGGATGTCATCACCACAATTATCAAGAGAGATTTTGTCTCTCCATGCTCCTGGCACAATGCAGCAACTGCCAGGATGTTTGGAGACAGCATAGGACCTCAGAATCCAAGCTTTGGTGTTGACAAGGTGCAATAGTCTAGGACACCATGCCTCAACACTCCTGATGAAAGATCTATTAGAGCTATCTACATGGGGCAGTAGGTTTTCTTGTTTACAAGTAGGGTAACAAATAGGTTTTCTTATTTAAGCTCTAATTCATTCATCAGGTGTCTGTAGCGAGAATATATTTAAAGAAAACCCTTAGCAAAACACTGCTTTAAAAATTTCACTAAAGGTTAAAATTATTGTCACTTGTATTTGTGATAGATTTGGTAATATAAATGATAACTGTATCTTCTGACTGCTTTTAACACATACCCTTTTAGGAGCTGAAAAGGTGAAAATATAAACCTGAGAATATAGGTCTGAAGTTGAGAAGGGATTGGTGTATATGAGAACTACTTAACAACGTAGAACTAAATAAAATTAGCTGAACACTTAGGAAAATATATGTAGCAACCAGATAAAGAGATTTTCAAACTGTTCTGTGAAGAGGACCAAGTGAAGGAAAGCTACATATGTCACTTATGAAAGTTTACTTTTAAACACAATTATTTGAGTCTTAAAGTCACTTTTCATACTAATAGTTAACATATCCTAGGAATATCTCAGGCTTCCAGCAGCTCTTTCTAAGCTATTGAGACAATCATCAGCGCAATATCTTTGAAATGTTAGCTCATAAAGTCTAGTCTGGATAATTTTAACATTTATAGGATACATTTTGGTTCTCTGCAGCTCTATAATTTGCACTATACAAACTATCAAAAGTTGTTAGTAGGATTCTTATTGTTTGAATTTGCATCATAAAGATAGTGATTTTGACTAAGGCAAGATAATAAACAGCTTTACCATGAAGGAAAATAAAGCAGTAATTCACTGGTTTTGGAGAGTTAAACTTTGTGAATTCCTTTCTTATGATACTGCCATCTTTCCATTAATGTTTGAGTTATTAAATAATTGCATTATTTTTATTTAAGGCATATGTGCAAATTTTTTCAGTACTTGCAGTGGTCACAATTTCTCATTTTTATTGATGCAGTTTTCTGAAAATAATAACCTGTTTTCAAAGGCCACTGAGATAATTTTTTTTATTATTCATTGTTTATTGCATTTTGTATTGTTTCTGGGTTTTAAAACTTCTCTGCCAATCCCTCAATTTAAATTATTTCAATTCTGATGTCAGACATAGTAAATTATGAACAATACTTCCTTTCATTAGGAGAAATCTGACTTCATGAAGAGATGACCCATAGAGAGGATTGGAATTGCACTTCTCCACTGGGAATATTCAGATACATTATTTATTAGAAAACATGTTGAGCTAATTGGGAATCCAATTTTCTCTCAGTGTCAGACATTTTGAAAAGCTTTCCTTAACAGTTGTGCAGAGTTCAGTGAGTTCTGTTAGACTCCACAGTGACAGTGAAATACTTAGTGCTTTATTGCATTTTCCTGATTCAGATACAACACCCCTGACATCCCAAAACAATGATCTACTTCAGTCAACATTCACAACATTAGTCTTTTTCACTTTTTTGCAGATAGATTTCCTAGCAGCCTTGCCAAATTTTTTATTTCTTCGTATAACATCTGTTAAGCACCATAGGAACAGGTTTTCAGTCATCTGGAAGCGTTGAATGCTGACATGAGAAAGATGACCTATGTTAGTGTAGAAGATAGAGACAAACTTATTGGTCAAGTGTTAGCCACACCAAGACAAAAGTTACTACTACACCTTTTTTTGGGTGTTGTCACACAGAGAGATGAGGCAGGTCCATGACCTGTCAATACATTACAGATGCATTTTGTCTTTGAAAGACAGGTCAAGTGTCTTCACTTCTAAGGAAAAATAGATGAGAGAATTGTCAGCTTTACTATAAGCAGGTGGTATGAAAGCAGCCATGTGACTTCTCTATTATCTAGTACTAAAGCCAGGTGAGATTCATATGTAGATGTGAGATTCCTAGAGAGTCAATTATAAGGGGAAATAAAATTTGTATGTACGTATTAAGCAATATCCAAGTGCCATCTCTGAGCCTCAGCTGCTGGTTCTTGGCCCTGTGACATCATGGCAACAGAAAAAGATCCAGGTGGCACTATTTCCCCTGTACACACTGTAAATAGCTTTTTCTTTGAATATATATGCCTGTATTAAGGAATAGAAGAGGTGTAATTATTCTGACTTCTGTCTCCCAAAATCTGGCAAAATTCTTATATGAGTAAGAACTGCATTGCAAATTTGTGAAGAAGGCAAATTTGGGACTTCAGTGTAGATCTGAATCTATCACAGAAGTATCATACTGACGTATTCTAAAAGATGTCTGTATTTGCCAGAATGGTAAATTTTGTTTGGTAAAGGTTTTTTTTCAATAATATGATAAATTACACTCAACTGTTTAGAAACTTGGCAAGTGGAAACTTAAATAAATGTGTACTTCATAAACACTCATTATGTTGCCACTTACACTAGGATTTACTTAGAATTGTTCGTCGGCATGTTGGTGACATGTAAACTGCTTTTCTCCTTATTTATCATAACCTGCAGTTTGTGTAAAAGGCTTCCTTTTAGTGCTATTTATTTATTCATTTATTTGATGGGACTTCCCATATTATTTTTGAAGACTATTCGAATTCAGTATACAATTTAAAACATTTTATTTGCACATTAATACTTATGCATGACAGAGATAATGCTGACTCCTGAAAGTAGGTGCAGGATGACACTGAATTGCTTGTAGCTGAATTTCTTAGGCCAAGTTCATGTAAAAATATGCAGGCCTAAAGGCAAGACTAAGCCTAAAACTGTCATCTTTGATTTGGACTCTGCTAAACTATGCTTGAGTATCTGAATTACTGCCCAAGAGCCAAGTTATAGTAATTTGCATCAAAGTGCAAGCACAGCTGAGGTGCTACCTCACCCCGGGGCGTCTCTCCCTACATTTCTTGTAAGTACTTCTGGGGGCCCATTAAGTGCAATTAAGAAATGTTTCTGTGCAGTTTAGAATTTAGAATCAAAGAATTTAGAAGTCTATACAAATGCAAAATATACATGTATGTGTGTATGTGTTCCTTAATTCGTGTTTCCAAGACAAAGGGTGTCTGCTCTTCACAGAAAAGCAAGATGGGAGCTGAAGATTAACAGCAAGGCAGGCAGGATGGTGTCCACACTGACAAAGGACCAGTCCCACAGCACCCATATTCAAAAAGCTGACCAGGTCTGGTGAAGATGACCATGGTCAGACACCACAGCTGTCCAGGCAGGTCTGCAGTGGCAAGAGAGGCCCTAGGTCAAGCCCTGGGCTCAGGACGGTAGGTCAAGCTCAGCAAAGTAAGTAGCCAGGCACAAACACTCCTACGACACTCTGACTGCTCTCTCTGAATGCTGTATAATTTTAAATGAATAAAAGAAAATAACTTTGGGGTTGGTGTTGAAGTCATCATGATTTAGCTTATATACAATGAAGCTGGTGGATACAACAGTTGTTTTTCTGTCAAGATAAGTATAAAAATTGTTGAAATCTTTAAGGAAAAACTAGTTTAAATATCAAGAGTTGCTACCCAAAATAGTAGTCTAGAGAAGTAAAATTGTACAATGAAAATGTACAAAAATATTACAAGGGCATTTTAAAAGTTCCCATAGCAAGCAGAATGCAGGGACAGAGATTGCTTATTAATCTGCCTACAGACCTGTGTGAGAAAAAAAAATGTGTGAAAATAATCAGAATTTCAGGAATACTCAGAGAAGAAATCCTTAGCCTGCTGCTATCATAAAACAGATATTGGGATCAAGTAGTGGTTAGTGATAGGCTCAGAACTCTAAAGCTGAGGCTGACATTTCTTATTTAATTTTTGCTGTGTTCAAGAAAGCAGGCATCTCTGCTCAGGTTTTCTAATTGAGCATTACTGTAGGAAAGAGCTGTCTGCCCTCTGTCACTGAATCCTTTAAATAGAAATTGCCAACATGTTTATTTCTTATGCTTGAGATGTGTAACAGTCCCTGAGAACAAATGTTGTTGAAATCTCCTAGAAGAAAAAAAAATTTTTAAGTGTTAAATTATGTCAGAAACAAGATAATTAATGAATTTGATTATCATACAACTACAAGCAAGCTCAGAATTTGTCTTTGAGTTGTATGCATGTAAGATCTCAGAATCACAGAATAGCTGGGGTTGGAAGGCACCTTTAAAGTCATCTAGTCAGATGCCATCCACTAGATCATCAGGGACATTTTCAGATGCCTGTCTCAGGAGAGTGCACTCAGGAAGAGCTGTAAAAAAAAAAAAAATGGTGGCTGACATAATTTATCCAATTCTCTCTGCTATATCTGGAAATATCAGCACTTCGCTGTTAATCCAAATGGAGAAATACATAAACATGTAGAAAGGAAGGAAGTGAAAAATACAGCATTCAGGACAGAAGAAAAATTCAACTTTGAGTAAAAACAACCATAAAACTCTTTAATAAGCATCATACATGCCCTTATTTTGTGCTACCATAAAATTGACTTTTCTATTTAGATTTTATATACGGAGCAAATTGAACACTTGTTTGTTAACCAAAACAATTTTCTCTTTCAGGAAAACTTAATGGAAGATAGATAGTTTCATTATTTGTAAGTTAAAATCTTGCAAGATGATGCAACAGTTCTTTGAGTCACAGCTTTCATGCTTCTTAAAGCTGTCCCCAGAATAATTTTCTGTATAGCAATGCTATTCATTGTTAATTCTTTTTTCAGAAGTAGAAAATTCATCCAATTGTGTTGTGTAAAATGTGATTTCTTTAATTCAGTATAAATGTTATATCTTTTCCACAAAATATGTTCTTGTATTTTTCTCCCTCTTCTTTTTTTTTTTTTTCTCTGAATTTTTAAAGAGGAAAAAGTAAGTTGAAATTCTCCATTTTTTTCTAGTATTGAAGGCTGGAAATTTCTTAAACTTCTCAGTCTCATCATTAAGACAGTACTCCAAAATTTATTTTGATTTAACAACATAAAATAATTGGACTTTTTTCCATCAAAAATTCAGAGACTTGGTGTTCTTGCTTTCATTTTAAGTTTCATCAGGGAAAGCAATGGAAAATATCTATGAACTTGTTTTTTTGAGTAACAATCAATTTTGGAAACTGCAGGACATAGATTCACTCACCCTGAAAGGGATTTTGTCAGTCAGAAGATCAAAAGCAGAGTTCAAATAATATTCACCTGAAGCATTATACACACTACATATGCCTGATATTTACTGAATGATTAATATCTTCCCTCCTTACTTATAAAATGAGGTAAGATTTGAGTGAATAATAGGTGGGTAAGGTGAAACTTTGACAACTTATTACTGCTGCCAAAAGAAAGGAAGAGCAAAGTTTTTATAAAGTCAAGATTTGATGGATAAAAATAAACAAATTTATGACCAAGCATTTCAAACCTGACAGATCAAACAAGTAAACAGTAACATAGATACCAAAAATATCAATGGGAAGCCCCTTTAAGAGCATGGAAAAGACAGAAAAAACCCCACAGCTAGGATCTGATCCAAGAAGCTCTATTCAGTTGCAAAATCCCACTGGATCTAATGAACTAAGTTGCTAACAGATTTAAGAACTAAATCTACCTGTAGAACTTCAAGGTCTGCACATGTAAATGAGCCTCTTTCTTCCTCCTGTCTGGAAAGTTTTCCTGTGCCTTTTGATGCTGTGGTCCTGAATGAGGAGCTGCTTTATCTCAGGAATTCACTTGGTTCAGTTTCTTTGGCCCAGCTTCTTTTCTGTCTCTTGCTTTGCTATAAATTAGACAAAGAATTCATTCTCTATTTTTCCTTTAAAATGAGCTAATTATTCAATCTCTCTTGCCACAGTTTTACACCATCAACTGACAGTATGAATAATTGTTAATTGAGAGTCCATTTAATGAGCTGAGTTTCGTGTTATGAGGACAAAAAGTTGATATGTTTGTGAGGGTAATTGTTAACCAAATCAGCTATGTTCATGTTGCAATTTATTGCTAATGGCCTATAAACAAGCCATGCTGACAGTACAGTTTAAAATCAATTCCTCCCCACAGCTTTTTTTTTTTTTTTCCTTTTTTTTTTTTTGATTCTAATTTAATAAGATTTAGCAAATGGTGCATACTGCAGGCAAATTCATAGCTCCTATTCTATATGCTTTAGAATCTTTGGGTCTGCTGAAATTTGTAATGGTTCTTTGCTCATGTAAAATCTTGAAATCAATAAGTTATCATCTAAAGTTACAATGCAGGATTCAAGAGCAGGGAAGTTTGTCAATACAAAAGAGTATTGAACTAGAACATCAACTAGCTCTGGTATCCATCTGCATTTTTGTGGCAGAGGAGATACCCTCTACAGCTTCAGCCACAGATTTAGACCTAGAGTCCCTCTGCAATGCCCTGTTCGTGTCTATTTCTTATAAACAATGAGTCTAAGGTGAACACAGTCTGTGCCTGGACCAACTTAAACAGCAGCATTCCTTCATCACCTTCATGAGTAAAGTGTAGATTCTTCATGCTTCACAGAATCACAGGATCCTCTACCAGAATGGGCCGACAATCATTCCTTTTACAGAGTGTGCTGTTGCCAATGAGCTGTGCCAACAGGTGAAGAAACCATGTAAGGAAGAGAACATGATTCACACAGTCAGAGACTGATGATGCTGAGGTCTCAGGAGCCTCAAATCTCCATAGAAGTGGGGATGCAAGGAGCCTCAGAGCACTGTCAAGAGGTTTGTGAAAGGTCTGGTGAACATGAGGTCTGGACGCTGGTCACTGTGCATACTATGAGAAAGTCTACTCCTCTTCAAGATCCAAGTTCAAAGAGAACTGGCAGCTTTTACAAGAGGCATGAGGCCCTGGATCATTCCTGGAAAATCAACTGATGGAGTGGGCAAAGGTCCTTCTGGGCCAGCTAAAGTAGTAGATCCTACCTCTTGCACCACGACATTCTCTGGCATTATATGTAATGGAGGGTCTGGAATATAATATAATAAATATAATAAATATGATATGATATGACATGATGTAATACAATACAATACAATACAATACAATACAATGTAATATAATATAATATAATATAATATAATATAATATAATATAATATAATATAATATAATATCATATCATATCATATCATATCATATATAATATTTCTCACATCTGGAAATGACATGACATTCGTCTGAGTAAGGATTAAGGGACAAACAAATAATGCAAGTGCCAATTGTGGGAGTCTATATTAGACTGCCTAGGTAGGATGGTGGTGCCAGTGAATTATTCTTTGAGGAACTAATGGACACTCCCAATTCAATCATCCTTGTCTTTATGGGGGACTTCAACTTGCCAGGTATTAGCTGGGAACACCTCACAGCTGTGGATCCAGAAGATTCCTAAAACACATGGATGACAATGTTACATTACAGGTTGTAAGGGAAGTGACACGGAAAGATGCCCTCCTTGATCTGCTGCTTGATCCACTCTGTCAGAAGAGTGGATCTCCTGAGCGAAGCAGAGATTGGTGTCTGTCTTGGCTACAGCAACCACAAAGAGATCGAGTTTAAAGTCTCTATTGACAGGAGGAAAAGTGTCAGTGAAACTTCAACCCTGTATGTGGTGGGAGCAGACTTCAGGCTGCTCAGGGAACTAGTGAGTAAAGTCCCCTGGGAAAAGACCTCAATCACAACAAGCAGGAAAGCTGTTAGACACAAATTACAGTAAAAACAGACATTTTATTTTGTTGTGTTTATTTCAAAGACTTATATGCGAGCTTCATAAATTTGGTGTGATTTTCTACTGAGAATGAAATGGATTAATTTCCTTGCATCAGTTTCATATCAAACATAAAAATGCCAAGATTAACTTGTTCCACAGAGATCCCATATCCAATAGTGTCCAGTGTGACTACTGTGTTGAAAATACATAGAAATTTATTAGGAGAATTCTCTGAATCAGTTGCTGAAAGTATTATGTGCAGCATTTTTTTGTTGCATATACATGCAAGATACTCAAAACACAAGCTCGATTCCTTACATCCTGTTATTCACTGAAAGGTATGAGCTTATGGTTTTCAGGATGCAAAATGGATGCAAATTGCCTAATAAATGCTTAAAAAATTCTTACATTAGTTCTCCACTTGCTGTTCATGGGCTCTGTGGTACAGCAGGTTTTCTAAGTCACCTGAATAGTTCTGTCTGCCTGAATTGCATCACCAGTAACTTAAAATAATGCACAAAAAAAAGATGTTAGCATACATTAATGGCAGCATAAGTCTTGGCAGACATCTGAAAGGTCATAAACATTTTCACAGATACCTGGCTGCTGCCTGCGCTCTCATAAATATTGGAAAACACCAGAGAACTGCTTCAGAATATTCTGATGAAGTCTTTGTTTCCTCAACTTGATTTTTCATGTATTTATCAATTCTATATTACATTAGCTTAAGAATGTATGAGCACAGGAGCTTTTCAGCAGCTCTGCTTTTCCTCTGGAAATCAAGTGTTGGTGCAGTGACCTCTAAAACTAATAGCTGAAGTTACATGTCTTCTGTGATCCCTATGAAATGCTAATAAACCCACAAGTAGCAGAGGTGACTGCATTATAAATAAAAGGTTTGCAAAACATTACATTGATTTTATAATTGCAGTTTAATTTACTCTCCGAGAAAAAATGTGGAGACATTCCAACATGTCCACCAATGATAGTTCAAAGGGTTTTGTAATCAGATTGATACTCTATTTGCATGCCATGGATTACCAAGCAATTAAGCCATATGTACAGTGTAGAAAAATGGTGTAAGCTTCCAAAAAATAGCAGAGTACTTGGCATTTGTTTTAAAGTTAGTTTGTTCTTTAAGATTAATATTTGAAGCATTTTCTCTCCTCAGAGTACAAGTACAATACATAAATCAGCAACAAGGTCGAGTTTAAAAGACAGCACCTCAGAAGCAGAATACTGTTGACTTAATGTATTTTATGGAGAAACGTCTTAGATAAATACTAGGTGATCTTGGGGGATATATGTATGACTAATGTGAATGTCTTTATTTCGTTCCCCTGGGGAGACATAAACTCTGAAAAACAATTGTGTGCAGCAGAAAATTCCTGCAAATTAAGAATACTGGGAGTTGAAATTCCGTATGAAAAACCACCTCTAACTCAAGTTAGGGGCTATCAGTGTCAAGTTCAAGGTAGGGAGGTCAGTCCAGACAGAGAAGAGAAGTCAGTCCACTCAGATTTTGACTGAGGCAAACTAAGTGGAGCTAAATCATAACTAGACACATGCCTTGATGGTTTTTCTCAGTTACTCTAGGTTTTCCTCTATTTGCATCCAAGAAGTTTTTCCTTATCATGTAGTAAACACAAAAAATAATCACTCTTGGATGAATTAATTCAGTTTCTTGCAATGCACTATAAAGTCTTTTATAATCAGCTTTGAGAACTAGCTCTGTTTCAGTTAGGAAAAACTCTGTTATAATTTTTAAATGGATTAAGGTACTGCATACAGAGAAGCTCCAGTGACAAATGGATATGAACTGCAATATGTTCATTCAGTTTTGGAATATTTTCACTGATGTGCTGTCTAATAATATTGAATTTCTGTAAGAATTCAAGTAATAGAAGAGACCATCCCCAAATGCCAGTTTAAATTACTCTTCATATCTTCCTACCTACTGTCACAAATAAAAATAGCAAATACAGAAAATGGTAGTAAGTTAGAGGCAGCATCAATGGGAATTTAGAAAGTATGAAACTATTTAGTTGTAAGCCAAAAAAGGTTTTTTTCCAGTAACCTGATTCTTATTGACCTCTTGGATCTAGGTAATATGTACTGAAGTAACATTGAATTTTATTATTTTGGAAACACAGAAGTTGACTTTTGCCAATAACAACTGGAAAAGTCTTTACTTACTTTTGGAAGCAATCTTGGTTGTCTTTTTATTCATTACAAAAATGGGCCTCTGATCCTTGACTGAACCTCTGGGCTCTACTACAGTGCAAATAATAAAATAATAGTCTATATGGTACATAACTTCATCCAAACTGATCTGTGTGTCAATGTACAGTGTATCCAGGCCCCTTCTCTCTTCCCTAACCCAAAAAGCTATTTAAGCTAAGAAAAAGTTTTTAAATGCTAAGAAAAAAATCAATACCTCCATAAAATATATATCACACCAGGGAATTCCTTCGTCTCCTCTTCTCACCTCATTTGCATTGGACATACTGGGAAAGGCAGACATCCAAGTTCATGCAATTTTGCTTAAGTGAAGCATGTCAGATACTTGCACAAGGGGGTTGAAGAAAAAAAAAAACCTAATTTTTTTTCCCACTACTTATTGGGATGGATTTAACTATCCTCATTTCAAACGTCAGTCAAGTCAGTCTTTTTCTAATGTTATAAGGTTTCCAGAAAAAAATTATCTAAAGTTGAGACCATTAAAAACATTCTTCTTTTTTCTTTTTGATTCATTACTGAAAGGGAAAAGATAGATAGATAGATAGATAGATAGATAGATAGATAGATAGATAGATAGATAGATAGA